>NC_090655.1:128343739-128400797 GCF_040937935.1 Hyperolius riggenbachi | reverse complement strand
GTTGGCAGCAAAGTTTTAAACGTAAGTGTGAGCTGGGCCTTATGCTGGAATACACGGGTTGATTCTGGGGCTCGTTTCTGCGCCCAATCGTCTTTGCCACTCAAATCTGTGGGCGATTCTCTTATTTTCCGCTTGTTTTTTTTTATCTTTCCATTGTCCCCAATGCAGAATCGAGCGGCAAGACGATTGGACGTGTCGGAAATTATCTATCGAGCCATCTTATCAGCTCAGAATCGAGCCGTGTATTCCCAGCTGATCTCTGCTACTTTCAATGTGTACAGTATAAGCTGTTATTCTGTTCCTGTACTGCTAGTAAACTAGCGGCAGTGTGTGCTGATCTCTGCTACCCCCAGTGTGTACAGTTTAAGCTGTTGTTCTGTTCCTGTACTGCTAGTAAACTAGCTGCAATGTGCTGATCTCTGCTGCCTCTAGCATGTACAGTATAAGCTGTCACTCTGTGCCTGTACTGATGGTAAAATAACTGCAGCGTGTGGTGATCTCTGCTACCTCCAGTATGTACAGTATAACTGTTACTCTGTGCCTGTACTGATAGTAAACTAGCTGCAATATGTACTGATCTCTTCTACCTCCAATATGTACAGTATAAGCTGTTACTCTGTGCCTGTACTGATGGTAAACTGCAGCGTGTGGTGATCTCTGCTACCTCTAGTATGTACAGGGGCGTAGCAATAGGGGTTGCAGAGGTAGCCACCGCATCGGGGCCCTTGGGCCAGAGGGGCCCCAAAGGGCCCTCCCTCAACTACAGTACTAGCTCTCTATTGGTCCTGTGCTCATAATAATCACTTCTATAGATACTTTGAATAGTAATAATCATTAACAAACAGCTCCCCGTCACCTTCTTGCACCTCTGACACTGTAGTTGCCATTGGCAGGTTTTGGTGCGCTGTATCAATTGTTATGTATAGAGTGCTTGGGGGAACCCCATGTAAAACTTGCATCGGGGCCCACAGCTCCTTAGCTACGCCACTGAGTATGTACAGTATAAGCTGTTACTCTGTGCCTGTACTGATAGTAAACTAGCTGCAATATGTACTGATCTCTTCTACCTCCAATATGTACAGTATAAGCTGTTACTCTGTGCCTGTACTGATAGTAAACTAGCTGCAGCGTGTGCTGATCCCTGCTACCTCCAGTATGTACAGTATAAGCTGTTACTCTGTGCCTGTACTGATGGTAAACTAGCTGCAGTGTGTGCTGATCTCTGCTACCTCCAGTATGTACAGTATAAGGTGTTGCTTTGTGCCTGTACTGATAGAAAACTAGCGGCAGCGTGTGCTGATCCCTGCTACCTCCAGTATGTACAGTATAAGCTGTTACTCTGTGCCTGTACTGATAGTAAACTAGCTGCAATGTGTTCTGATCTCTTCTACCTCCAGTATGTACAGTATAAGCTGTTACTCTGTGCCTGTACTGATGGTAAACTAGCTGCAGTGTTTGCTGATCTGTTACCTCCTGTATAAGGTGTTGCTCTGTGCCTGTACTGACAGTAAACTAGCTGCAGTGTGTGCTGATCCCTGCTACCTCCAGTATGTACAGTATAAGGTGTTGCTCTGTGCCTGTACTGATTGTAAACTAGCTGTATTGTATAGCAGTAGGAGAACAGAGGCGCCAGCAGGATAAAAGCAGATAAAAACTTTAAAATTTTCTGGGAGGAAGCTGTGGACTTACCTCCATAAAGCAGACACGAAAGACTGTCTGAATATACACTGAGGCGCTACAGTGAGGCGCTACACCTGCTATTGCTGAAATTCTGTCTTGTCCCCATGTTTATTGCCTGATGAAGCGGGCTGGGCCTGCGAAACGCGTTGCACTGTTTTGGGGTACTAGTTAATAAATGTGATTGCTACTATTCAGACAGTCTTTCGTGTCTGCTTTATGGAGGAAGTCCACCGCTTCCTCCCAGCAAATTTTAAAGTTTTTATCTGCTTTTATCCTGCTGGCGCCTCTGTTCTCCTACTGCTATACTCTGTCCACCCCTGGTGGAGGGGTGATCTACCCCCTTTCGCATCTACAGAGAGCGACTTCTTATCCCTGAGTGAGGACAGGTCTAATCTCCTCACCTGCCTATACAGTGGTTGCCTTTGTGGGAACCCACGTTTGTGAGTATAATTTTCTCACGATAACCTTTACTTCATTTATGCTTAACATACTACACTATATTGGGCTCTCGGTTTCTCTACACTTTATCAGCTGTATTGTAGGTACAGTATTAGCTGTAAAGCCTGGTACACACATACAATTTTGAATAGCCAATTTTACTACTTCTAGGTATTATGAGAGCCCAGCTCTGTTCACAGTATTCAAAGTCTCTTGGCCCTCATACTACATGCAGTGGTAAAATTGGTCAGTGATTGACCAATCAAAATTGAATGTGTGTATGCATCTTTATTCTATGCCTATACTGATAGTAATCTACCTAATTAAAGGCATCTTGCTACTAATTGCCCTATTTCCTCTGAGTGCTGCGTATGTCTGCAAATTGAACGTGGCACCCATGCTGCTGCTGCAAGCAAAGCTGAATTGATATAGCCATGCCATGTACAGCTATAGGGATTTGGATATGTGTGTGCGTCGGGTGTTGGGGGGGGGTTGTTGCCAGGGGGGGGGCGCCCACATCCAGATTCCGCATCGGGGCCCAGAGGTTTTTAGCTACACCACTGCAGTCGAGGCCTGGCAACGGTATATACCCAAGATTGTGGTTCTGGGGGCTGTTACCGTTGAGTTTTGTATATCTATATACGGCCCCACCGATCAACCTGCAAACCAGTTATCCGCACGCACGCACGCACGCACGCACGCACACACACACACACACATACACACTTCACTAATTTGTAACTATATTCATTGTAGTGTGATTGATTTTTTTTTTCCTCACTCAGATATATTAACACATAACCAACAACCTAAAGGATTACTGACTCAAATGTGAAATATAATCCAGAAGAAAAGAAATGAACATATTTCATTCATCCAAGAAAGAATCAATCATTACAGCACAGCAGGATTATCGTAGTAATGCAGAATGACGCATTTCATGTCAGCTCTGTAAGATTTCACTGGAGCCACTAATATGGTGGTTAGGCTAAAGTGTCAGAACAGATGCCACAAGCAATCTTTCATACTGAGTCTTGTCTATTTTACCTACCATTGGATTTGTATAATGTTTAGAATAAAAAAGGTTTTATGTCTTTTTGCACACTAAGTAAACATAGCTATAGTCTGATAAACTACTTTAACCACTTTGGTACCAGCAGCCTCTGCCCCCTTAAGGACTAGAGGCTGCTGGTACCGTAAAACGCTGCTTCCCGACGAATCGCCACAAAAATCCACAGCTCCCGCTGGTCATTCCATTCTGTCCCTGCCGCAGGGTCCTCTCTCTGCCGTCTCTATGAGAGCAGAGCTCTGTGAGCAGGTCAGAAGCCATTTTCATTGGCTCCTGGCCCTGTCATCACTGTAAGCCAATTAAATGACAGTCAGAAGCCAATGAAAGCGGCTCTTGACCGGCACACAGTGCTCTGCTCTCATAGAGACGGCAGAGAGAGGACCCTGCGGCGCGGACAGAATGGAGTGACCAGCGGGAGCTGTGGATTTTTGTGGCGATTCGTCGGGAAGCAGCGTTTTACGGTACCAGCAGCCTCTGGTCCTTAAGGGGGCAGAGGCTGCTGGTACCAAAGTGGTTAAAGTAGTTTATCAGACTATAGCTATGTTTACTTTATACAAATTACAAACATTATAGTCAGGCAAGTAGCCCTCTTATTAGGTCAGTAGTGACAGCATGAAATTTCACTCAGAACTAGTTACTTTAACTACTTGATTATTGGTCTCTTGGTTGGATGAGTCTGTATCAGACCCAATTCCCACTATTCCTATTCCACTTAGCATCTGCTTCTCCAGGACCTGATGTCTTATTTGCCTTTCTTTTGCCAGCAGCACTATAGTTTAGTGCCAGAAAAAGGACATGACCTGGAGCAGGCTCTATAGTGGTTTTTAGAGTACTTTTTTTTTTTTTTAGTACCTTTCCTTCTACTTCATAGGACCCTTGTATGGAAACCAGTCACCTACTACTACTTGATATAGAAATATACTTCCACTTGTCTCATGTTACTAACTGACACAACATATTTAACAACAACAACAATTAATAATATTTGTAAAGCGCTTTTCTCCCATGGGACTCAAAGCACATAAGCATGGCTTCGACCATCGTGGTACAGAGGAAGAATTTTATAAGTCTGGAAATGCCAGGCTAAACAGCTGCCTTTTCAGTCTGGATTTGAATAGCTCCAGGGATGGTGCAGTCTTTACTGGGTGTGGCAGGGAGTTCCAAAGAGTAGGGGCAGCATGACAGAAGGCTCTGTCTCCAGATTTTTTGAGGTGCACTCTGGGAGTGACCAAGTTTATAGAACTTGCTGATCTGAGGTTGTGAGAGGTGTGGTGCAGCTTCAGCAAGTCCTTCATGTATCCAGGGCCCAGATTGTGCAGGGATTTGAATGTCAGCAGTCCAATCTTGAAGAGTATTCTCCATTCTACTGGTAGCCAGTGCAGTGAGCGAAGGATCGGTGTAATGTGACAGTGGCGAGGCTGGTTTGTTAGCAATCTTGCAGCAGCATTCTGCACTAATTGCAGGTGACGCAGGTCCTTTTTGGGGAGGCCAGCATAAAGGGCATTTCAGTAGTCCAGCCGTGATGTGATGAAGGCGTGGGCTAGGGTTGGAAGATCCTCTGGGGGAATCAGATGTTTAATCTTTGCATTGTTCTTCAGATGAAAGAAGGAAGATTTAAATACAGATGAAATTTGGTTTCTGAAACTCAATTCCAGATCGATTAGTACGCCAAGGCTGCGCACAAGGTTGGAGCTGTTTGTCTGAATTCCCAATCCTGATTGGTGTTGCTTTAGGATAGAGCTGTTTTGATGGCGAGTGCTGGCTTTGGACAAACAGGACCTCAGTTTTGTCAGCATTCAGTTTCAACCAGTTATCATTCATCCATGCCTGCAGCTCAGCTAAGCAAGAGTTTATTTTTGGGGTAGGGTCTGTTCCACCAGATTTGAAGGACAGGTATAGCTGTGTGTCATCGGCGTAGCAGTGGTACATCAGGCCATGACGTAGGATAAGTGTACCAAGTGGCAACATGTAGATTGCAAACAGCAGAGGGGATAGGATTGATCCTTGTGGCACTCCGAATTGTAGAGGTGCAGGTTTGGAAATTATAGGACCTAGGGATACTCTCTGTGTTCTGTCAGTCAGGAATGATCTGAACCACTGGAGGACTGATCCACTGATGCCACAGTACTCCTGCAGTCTGTTAAGCAGGATTTAATGGTCAACTGTATCAAAAGCCGCTGAGAGATCCAACAGGATTAGGCTGGAGCATTCCCCTCTGTCCCTTGCCATGAGCAGGTCGCTGCAGGCTTGGATGAGGGCTGTTTTACAGCTGTGGTTTTTCTTAAAGCCAGATTGTAGAGGGTCCAGGATGTTGTTTACTGACAGCCTGGTTTCAAGTTGCAGATAGACAGCCTTTTCAATAACTTTACCTAAGAAGGGGAGGTTGGAGACAGGTCTGTAGCTGCTCATTGCATCTGGATCCATTAACAAGTTCTATGTACCTGAACGGATCCTGACCCATGTCAGACTGGGAGGTGGTAAACTGAGGAAATCCACTTGCTGGTCAGCATTAATCATGTGTTGCTTGTTGTCCAGTGGGAAGATTTAAAGAGAAATTACGACCAAGAATTGAACTTTATCCCAATCAGTAGCTGATACCCCCTTTTACACGAGAAATCTATTACATAGTTACATAGTTATTTGGGTTGAAAAAAGACATACGTCCATCGAGTTCAACCAGAGAACAAAGTACAACACCAGCCTGCTCCCTCACATATCCCTGTTCATCCAGAGGAAGGCGAAAAACCCTTACAAGGCATGGTCCAATTCGCCCCAAAAGGGAAAAAAATTCCTCCGACTCCAGATTGCAATCAGATAAAATCCCTGGATCAACATCATTAGGCATTACCTAGTAATTGTAGCCATGGTTGTCTTTCAACGCAAGGAAAGCATCTAAGCCCCCTTTAACCACTTGCCGACCGCACGCTTATACCGTGCGTCGGCAAAGTGGCAGCTGCAGGACCAGCGACGCAGTACTGCGTCGCCAGCTGCAGGCTGATTAATCAGGAAGCAGCCGCTCGCGCGAGCGGCTGCTTACTGTCAATTCACGGCGGGGGGCTCCGTGAATAGCCTGCGGGCCGCCGATGGCGGCTCGCAGGCTAAATGTAAACACAAGCGGAAATAATCCGCTTTGTTTACATTGTACGGCGCTGCTGCGCAGCAGCGCCGTAAGGCAGATCGGTGATCCCCGGCCAATCAGCGGCCGGGGATCGCCGCCATGTGACAGGGGACGTCCTGTCACTGGCTGCACAGGACGGATAGCGTCCTGTGCAGCCCGGATCACCGGGGGGAGAGGTAGGAGAGGGAGGGGGGTGAATGTCGCCGCAGAGGGGGGCTTTGAGGTGCCCCCCCCCCCCGCAACTAGCCTGCACGCAGGAGCGATCAGACCCCCCTGCACATCATCCCCATAGGGGGGAAAAAAGGGGGGGGGGCGATCTGATCGCTCTGCGTGCACCCTGATCTGTGCTGGGGGCTGCAGAGCCCACCCAGCACAGATCACAACAAACAGCGCTGGTCCTTAAGGGGGGGTAAAGGGTGGGTCCTCAAGTGGTTAAATGCAGGTATAGAGTTTGCCATAACTACTTCCTGTGGCAATGCATTCCACATCTGAATTATTCTTACTGTAAAGAACCTTTTCCTAAATAAATGGCTAAAACATTTTTCCTCCATGCGCAGATCATGTCCTCTAGTCCTTTGAGAAGGCCTAGGGACGAAAAGCTCATCCACCAAGCTTTATATTGCCCTCTGATTTATGTATACATGTTAATTAGATCCCCTCTAAGACGTCTTTTCTCTAGACTAAATAAACCCAGTTTATCTAACCTTTCTTGGTAAGTGAGACCTTCCATCCCACGTATCAATTTTTTTGCTCGTCTCTGCACCTGCTCTAAAACTGCAATATCTTTCTAAAACTGAATTCCATATTCCAGATGTGGCCTTACTAGAGAGTATAGAATATTATGCTAGCATCTCAAGTTTAATTTTGTTAGCTTTAGCTGCAGCGGCTTGGCATTGAGTGCGATTATTTAACTTGTTGTCGATGAGTACTCCTAAGTCCTTCTCCAAGTTTGATGTCCCCAACTGTATCCCATTTATTTTGTATGGTGCTAGACCATTGGTACGACCAAAATGCATGACTTTACATTTTTCAACATTGAATTTCATCTGCCATTTATGTGCCCATATAGCCATCTGTAACGATCGGTGTAACACAGAGAGGGTCTGATCACCGGTGAACTGCAGTATCACCGACAATGCAGAATATGCCCGATTATAGATAATCTGCAGTATCACCGATAATCAGATATATACACTAACCTCTGGACACCTGAGTAACGAGAGAGTGTAATGCAAGCAGAAATACTTAGAGAACACACAGGGGAATGTTCCTTCCGTAGGCCTAGACTCTCCCGAGGGAGGAGCTAGGCTGAGAGTAGGAAGGACAGAGTGTGAGTGACACCAGAGAGGGTGTCACTAACAGGTCTGGGAACTGCCTCTAATAGCAAGGCCAGTTCTCGAGGTCGGGCAAGCCAGGTCGTTAACACACAGACAGATGAGGTACAGATTCAGGAGACAAATACGGAATCCAATGGACAGGCAGAGTTTGGCAACGGAGTATCAGAAGTAGCAAGGTACAGAATCAGGAGGCAAATACAGAGTCCAGGAACGAGCAGAGTTTGGCAACAGGATATCAGAAATAGCAAGGTACAGAATCAGAGTTCAGAGGAATAGTCAGGCAGGCAGAAGGTCATAACAAATAATACAGTTCAATATTCCTGATGCTAAGGTGTGAGATCCTTGGCCGTCAACACCTTTGGAAACTATGCTAGTACACAGATACAGACAAGGTCTGAGTGCTACCACGTAGTGATCGCAACGGCAGACAACCAGTGAATGACCAGCACCCAGTATATATACTTTAGTGCTCTCCAGCACCTCCCTTAATTGCTGGACCAATGATAGATGCTGCAAATGTCAGCTGACCGGCCTGGTCAGCTGACCTTCCTCTGACTGCCATAAAAGCCCTGCCTCTCTGCGCGCGCACGCGTCCTCCTAAACCAGTGTGGACTATCAGTCCCAGCTACACCAGTCATGTGTTGTAATGTAGTTGCCGTATGGGATGCGGAATCCGCCGCCATGCTGTCCGAGCGTGCGGCGTTTCCTCCGCGTCCCACCTTACTGAGCGAGGCAAGCCTATGCGTACAAACCGCCGTGTCAGATGCGGCGGTTTCTCCGCGTTCCTCCATGCCAGACGCGGAAACAGCCGCCTCATCTTGCGTCCATGCGGCGGCTTTTCCGCGTTTCCTCACACCATCCTATCCAGATCCTGTTGCAATATGTCCCTATCTTCCTGAGAGTTGATGATTCTGTACAATTTTGTATCATCTGCAAAAATAGCAACATTGCTCACTACTGAATCTACTAGATCATTAATAAATAAATTTGAAGAGCACTGGACCAGGTGGACCCAGTACAGACCCCGGTGGGACCCCACTGCTAACAGTCTCCCATTTGGGAGGATGATTCATTGACCACAACTCTTTGTTTTCTGTCCATTAGCCAGTTCGCTATCCATGCACACAGACTCTTCCCCAGTCCTTGCATCCTCAACTTTTGCACCAGACTTTTGTGGGGAACAGTGTCGAAGGCCTTTGCAAAGTCCAAGTATATCACATCGACAGCATTCCCAATATCCACATTAGCGTTCACTACCTCATAAAAGCTGAGCATGTTAGTCAAACAGGACCTGTCTTTAGTAAACCCATGTTGATGCTGAGAAATAAGATTGTTTTCTACTATGAAGTCATATATAGTATCTCTTAGTAACCCCCTCAAATAGTTTGCATACAACTGATGTTAAGCTTACAGGTCTAAAATTTCCTGGATCTGATTTTTTTGCCCTTCTTAAATAATGGGAAAACGTGGGCTGTACGCCAATCCACTGGGACTCTGCCAGTTGAAAGAGAGTCACAAAAGATAAGATAAAGGGGTTTATCTATAACTGAACTTCATTCCCTTAGGACCCAAGGATGCTTGCCATCTGGGCCAGGTGCCTTGTCTATTTTTAATTTATTTAGTCTTGCCTTCACTTCTTCCTGTGTTATGTATTTAATATCACAAACAGACCATCAGGGGGCGCTGTATGACTGATATTGTGGTGAAACCCCTCCCACAAGAAACTCTGAGGACTGGGGTACTCCTGGCATTTTCATGTCTGTGAACCTTGTTGCATTGTGGGAAATGGCTGTTTACAGCTGTTTCCAACTGCCAAAAAAGCATGCAGCAGCTACATCACCTTCCAGCAGTAAAAATGTCACCATGTAATAAATGTCAGAATGTAAATCATGGATTTAAAAGATTTTACAATGGGCAAACACTGACTAAATCATTTATACATAATTAATGTAAAAATGAAGCACTTTTTTTATTACATTATTTTCACTGGAGTTCCTCTTTAAAACCGGTAGAAATAGAATAGAAATTGGGAGCGATAACGCATGGTTTCTACTGCTTCCTTAAGAGGTGCATTTCCTCAGCTTTACCACCTTCCAGTCCAACACTGATCCTGACTGAAGAGGTTCTCTGAGCCTATCTGCTGCCAATAGTTATGGTTATGTCCAGGTGAAGTCATGGATAAGCATGTGATATGTTTGATCAGCTGACAGATTTGAGACTTTCATATCTATTACCTGACCAAACTGATCACATGCTTTTCCATGATTTCTCCTAGACATGCCGATCACTAGCTGCCAATATTTTGCATCCTCTGCACTTGTGGCAACTCAATTCTTTAGCTAAATCCTCTAGAGCAGTGGTTCTCAACCTTTTCAGTACGTGTACACCTTTGTGAGTCATCCCTAGGCAAATGTACCCCCCTATCCGAGAAAGCAGTGCACGAATCAGGTATGGCCATTATATGTGGGTGGAGCCAAATACTAGCAAAATACAGGTAGTTTCTGGTTAACAAATGAGATAAGGACTGTGTCCATTTTTAACCTAAATCCATTCTCTTTTGTCCCCCTCTGTTCTCCCTATGCCTCTTTTGTCCCCCACTGTGTCACCTCTGTTCCCCCTGTGCCTATTTTCTTCCCCTCTGTTCCCCCATGCCTCTTTTGTCCCCCTGTGTCACATCTTGACCCCTTGTACTAGCTAGGTACACAGTGGGGTGCTAACGTTTGGGCAACCTTGTTAATCGTCATGATTGACCTGTATAAATCATTGGTTGTTACGATAAAAAATGTCAGTTAATATATCATATAGGAGACACACACAGTGATATTTGAAAAGTGAAATGAAGTTTATTGCATTTACAGAAAGTGCGCAATAATTGTTTAAATAAAATTAGGCAGGTGCATACATTTGGGCACTGTTGTCATTCTATTGATACCAAAACCTTTAAAACTAATTATTGTAACTCAAATTAGCTCAGTGACCCCTGACCTACTTACACAGGTGAATCCAATTATGAGAGAGTATTTAAGAGGGTCAATTGTAAGTTTCCCTTCTCTTTTAATTTTCTCTGAAGAGAAGCAACATGGGGGTCTCAAAACAACTCTCAAATGACCTGAAGACTGTATGCGAGAGTGATGCAGTGGAAGCCCACAGCACTAACAGAGCCGCTTGTGGACAAGCCAGCTTCATTTTGGAATAAGGTGCTGTGGACTGATGAGTTATTTGGGCATAACAAGGGGCGTTATGCATGGAGGAAAAGGAACACGGCATTCCAAGAAAAACACCCGCTACCTACAGTAAAATATGGTGGTGGTTCCATCATGCTGTGGGGCTGTATGGCCAGTGCAGGGACTGGGAATCTTGTCAATGTTGAGGGACACACATATTCTACTTGGTATCAGCAGATTCTGGAGACCAATGTCCAGGAATCAGTGACAAAGCTGAAGCTGCGCCAAGGCTGGATCTTTCAAAAAGACAATGACCCTAAACACTGCTCAAAATCCACTAAGGCATTCATGCAGAAGAACAAGTACAACGTTCTGGAATGGCCATCTCAGTCCCCAGACCTGAATATAATTGAAAATCTGTGGTGTGAGTTAGAGAGCTGTAAATGCATGGGAGCCATCAAACCTGAATGAAGTAGAGATGTTTTGTAAAGCGGAATGGTCCAAAATACCTTCAACCAAAATCCAGACTCTCCTTGGAACCTACAGGAAGCATGTAGAGGCTGTAATTTCTGCAAAAGGAGGATCTACTAAATTGATTTCTTCTTTGTGGTGCGCAAATTTCTGCACCTGCCTAATTTTATTTATACAATTATTGCACACTTTCGGTAAATCCAATAATGTTAATTTTACTTCTCGAATATCACTATATGATATATTTAACTGACATTTTAAATCGTAACAACCAACGATTTATACAGGAAAATCATGACGATTAACAAGGTTGCCCAAACTTTTGCACACCACTGTAGTTTCGCCCCATATAGGTATCCAGGTATATGTTCCCCTGAATAGGTAGAAAGGCATAGGTGCCCCCAGTATAGGTATCCAGCCATAGGTACTCACAGTATAGGATAGCAAGGTACAGGTGCCCATAGTATAGGTTGCGGCTATATGTGCCTCCGTATAGGTAGCCAGGTACAGATGCCGTAGTGTAGGCAGAGAGCTATAGGTGCTCCAGTATAGATAGCCAGGTACAGGTGGTGCCCCTGTGTCGGTAGCGAGCTCTCGGTGCCCAAGATTAGCCAGGTACAGGTGGTGCCCCAAAATAGATTAGCCAGGTGAAGGTGGTGCCTCAGAATAGATTAGCCAGGTTCAGGTGGTGTCCCAGAATAGATTAGTCAGGTGCAGGTGGTGCCCCAGAATAGATTAGCCAGGTTCAGGTGGTGCCCCAGAATAGATTAGCCAGGTTCAGGTGGTGCCCCAGAATAGATTAGCCAGGTATAGGTGGTGCCCCAGAATAGATTAGCCAGGTTCAGGTGGTGTCCCAGAATAGATTAGCCAGGTGCAGGTGGTGCCCCAGAATAAATAGCCAGGTATAGGTAGTGTCCCAGTGTAGTTAGCGAGCTATAGGTGCTCTAGTATAGATTGCCAGGTAGTGCCCCAGTATAATCTTACATAGCCCCGTTCTCACACAGACTCACACCCTCCTCTCACCGTGTCTTCCCGCAATGGTTACTTCCAGCAGCAACTCTGATGTCATGAAAGGCTGCCGGGTAACCATGGTGACAGGAAGTGAGGCAGCGACAGGAGGAGAGCCCGGGGACAGGAGTCCACATGGGAATGGAGGTAAGTAAGTTTCTGCGTCCCTTGCCACTGACGCTGCCTGCCCTGCCTGACACTTCTCTCCTAGGGGTGAGATCTGCCATTTTGTCTGCGGCCCCTGGGGGACACTCTGCCAGCTGCCGATCAGAATCAGAATCAATTTATTTTTCGCCAAGTAAGTTTGCACCTACAAGGAATTTGTCTTGGCAGTTGCTTAACAAACACAAACAAAAACAATACAAGGACAGACAGTGTGAATATTACAAGTTAAGGACATTATAAGTATAGTGGCAGTAAGCAATGTGAGAATTGTTCATGTTTAGTTCTGTGCTGATTACTTTCAGTCCTAGCAGCTCTAACGTGGTTCAGCATTAAGTATGGCTACCGCTTGAGGAAAAAAACTGTTCCTGTGTCTAGAGGTTTTGGTAGCGATTGACTCTTAATCTTACTCCTGAAGGCATGCGCTGGAAGATGGAGTGAGCTGGGTGAGAGGGGTCAGAGGCAATTTTGGTTGCTCTCTTTCTGCACCTGCTAGTGTAAAGATCCTGCAGGGAAGGTAAGCTACAGCCAATTATCCTTTCCGCTGATCGGATGATGCGCTGCAGCCTCCCCTTTTCTAATGCTGAGCAGGAGCCGAACCATACAGTCATAGATGATGTTATGGTGAATTCGATGATTGCATTGTAGAACTGTACCATTAGATTTTGAGGTAGGCCAAACTTTTTCAGCTGCCGTAGATGGTACATTCTCTGTTGTTCTTTCTTGACAATAGTGGATCATGGACCCAAGAAACTTGAATGACTCTACTTGGGTTATTGTGGATCCATTTATGGTTAAGGGGGGGTGCTGGGGGGGAGATCTCCTAAAGTCTATTATCATCTCCATGGTTTTGAGAGAATTTAGTTCCAAGTTGTTGCTGCTGCACCAGGAGGAAAGCTGTCCCACCACATGCCTGTATGCAGACTCATCCCCGTTTTGAATGAAACCAACAACTGTTGTGTCGTCTGCAAACTTCAGAACCTTAACAGATGGATCTGTGGAGATGCAGTCATTGGTGTAAAGTGAGTACAGCAGTGGGGAAAGCACACAGCCCTGGGGTGCACCAGTACTGACTGTCAGAGAGCTTGATGTGAGTTTACCAAGTCTAACACGCTGTCTTCTGTCGGTTAAGAAATCGGTTATCCATTTGCAGAGGGATTCAGGTATCTGTAGCTGGGAGAGCTTGCTGTGCAGCAGTGATGGAATTATGGTATTAAATGCAGAGCTGAAATCTATAAATAAAATCCTGGTGTAGGTTCCTGGGATATCTAAATGCTGTAGTACATAATGCATACACATGTTCACGGCATCGTCTGCGGATCTGTTAGGCCTGTAGGCAAATTGCAAAGAGTCCAGCAGGGGATCTGTGATGGATTTCAGATACCGTATATACTCGCAAGCAAGCCGAATTTTTGACCCCCCAAAAGTGGGCCAAAAGTTGGGGGGTCGGCTTGCTTGCGAGTCGTGGATAGGTGCTGTCCCTCCCCGCTCCCCCCGCGGCCACCGCTGCTATTACCTTAGGCGGCGCCGCTTCCTCTATCCCCGTCCTCCTCCGGTAACTCATTCACAGCAGCGCGCCCCCCGCTGCTGTGATGACGCAGGAAACCATAGAGAGCGGTTCCCATAGTAACGGCATCGCCGCTACAGGAAGCCGCTCTCTATGGTTTCCTCGTCATCACAGCAGCGAGAGGCACGCTGCTGTGAATGAGTTACCGGAGGAGGATGGGGATAGAGGAAGCGGCGCCGCCTAAGGTAATCGCAGCGGCGGCCGCGGGGGGAGCGGGGAGGGACAGCACCTAATCACACACCCACCCATACTGGGGCACTATGCTAGCTATATGGGGCACTATGCTAGCTATATGGGGCACTATGCTAGCTATATGGGGCACTATACAAGCTATACTGGGGCACTATACAAGCTATAATGGGGCACTATACTAGCTATAATGGGGCACTATACTAGCTATACTGGGGGCACTATACTTGCTATACTGGGGGCACTATACTTGCTATAATGGGGCACTATACTAGCTATACTGGGGGCACTATACTAGCTATAATGGGGCACTATACTAGCTATAATGGGGCACTATACTAGCTATACTGGGGGCACTATACTAGCTATACTGGGGGCACTATACTAGCTATACTGGGGGCACTATACTAGCTAAACTGGGGCACTTCACTAGCTATACTGAGCACTATACTAGCTATACTGAGCACTATACTAGCTATACTGAGCACTATACTAGCTATACTGAGCACTATACTGAGCACTATACTAGCTATGCTGAGCACTATACTAGCTATACTGAGCACTATACTAGCTATACTGGGGCATTTTACTAGCTATACTGAGCACTACCTACCTATACTGAGCACTATACTAGCTAAACTGGGGCACTTCACTAGCTATAATGAGCACTATACTAGCTATACTGAGCACTATACTAGCTATAATGAGCACTATACTAGCTATACTGAGCACTATACTAGCTATACTGAGCACTATACTAGCTATACTGAGCACTATACTAGCTATACTGGGGCATTTTACTAGCTATACTGAGCACTACCTACCTATACTGGGCACTATACTAGCTATACTGGGACATACTGGGGGGATCACGCGGCCAGCGTTTCCTACCCCCGGCTTACATGAGGGTCAATCATTTTTTCCTGTTTTTTGGGGTAAAAGTGGGGTGGTCGGCTTACATGCGGGTCGGCTTGCTTGCGAGTATATACGGGTAAGTCATTATCAGTTTTTCAAATGCTTTCATGACCAGTGATGTCAGGGCAACAGGCCTGTAATCATTTAAACATGTAGGTTTTTTTTTTTTTTTTTAATTGGTACAATAGTTGAGCTTTTAAAACAGGCAGGAACAATTGAGAGTTCTAGAGATGCTTTGAATATGTCTGTAAATACAGGTGCTAATTGGTCGGCACAGAGATTCAAGCATTTCGCAGACACAGCGTCTGGTCCCATTGCTTTCCTGGTGTTTTGTTTTCTAAAGAGCATATTGTTAGAGCATGCACATCTGGGGACAGGTTAGCAGATTGTGTCTGGCCTGCTGTGTTGTGTACATACTGAGGCACTGCAGGGGGTGGAGATGATGGCTGGTTGGAGGAGTGCTCAGTTTGCCTGTGGCAGAGATGCAAATTGACTTGTTGTGTTTGGCTTTTGTTGGTAGTGTCAAACCTGCAATAAAATGTATTCAGTTCATTTGCAAGCTGCAGGTTATGTAGTGAGGGGGGAGGAGATCTCTTCCTGTAGCTGGTAATTTCATGTAGAGATTTCCATATTGTGGATGAGTCGGCGTTAGAAAATTTTTCCTCAAGTTTTTGAGAATCTTTTTTTGCGTCGGTAATGGCTCTCTGCAGTTTGTATTTTGCAGCTTTGTAGAGGACTTTATCGCCTGTACGATATGCCCTTTCTTTATTGAGGCGCAGCTTCCTAAGATGTGATGTAAACCAGGGTTTATCGTTATTGTACCTGGTGCACTTTTTTGTGGGGATACAGGACTCTTCACAAAAGGTAATATATGATGTCACAGCGTCAGTGTATTCATTTAGGTCACTGGAGGATTCTTTAAATAAATTCCAGTCAGTTAAATCAAAGCAGCTATGCAGTTTTTCTACAGCTTCACTAGTCCATTTCTTAACTGTGGTAACTACAGGTTTGGCAGTTTTTAGTCTTTGGATGTATGTTGGGATAAGCTGTACAACAGCATGATCAGAGTTCCCCAAAGCTGCCCTGCTGACAGAGTGATAAGAGTCCTTAATCGTAGTGTAACAGTGATCGAGTGTCTTACCTTCTCTAGTTGCGCTTGTGACGTGTTGCCTGAACACCAAGGGGTCCGCAGACCCCAGGTTGAGAAACACTGCTCTAGAGGCAATGGTCCTGATGCATCCTGAACGCTCTTGGACATCCTGAAACCTTCTTTACTGCAAATGGACCTCTCATTTGGATGCTCTTTATGATCCAGTAAATGATTATTTCACATGCAATATTCTTGAATGTGAGGCTATTTTGATGAAAACAATGAAGACTGAATTTAGTATTTGGAGGTAGTGATTGCTAACACAAGACAATGATTTCAAGTGCATCACCCACCCTTGTATCATTTTGTAGACCTTATACTGAGTCGGAATAATTGTGATTTTAGCAGTACTTATCGATACCTTCACCTGTACTGATGGTACTGATCATTACTGATGGTTAGTTTTAGGAAGTGAAAAAGGTCATGAAAGAAAGTATAAATGTAATTAGCATGTGTCATTAGCTTATAAGTGGTATTGAAACAATTATTTTATTAAAATAAATGTGTACGAAATGGAAGTGTGTGTTGCTGGCACCCATTTGTGGGGGGCCACTCTTCATTGTGGCTGTGTGATCCCTTGTCTCCAGATACACCAATCTTTCTGACATCTTATTTAGCACCAACCAGGGACACAGTGGTAATTGTGGCTTTAATTAGATATCAATAGATAAACTAATATCCTGATATTTTTAATATTTTTTTGAAGGTCTTAAGAAAAATTGTCAATTAAATAAAAATATATTGGACTGCTAGGACTGCAATAGAAGTAATAGTGCACACTGGTCATCATCAGTTGTAGGATGGTGTGTGCGCGTGGGGGGAAGCAGGGGGGTTACAGCCTAAAGCCACTGCACATGCTAGAGTGCTCTCAGCCAAGAAGGCCAGTAAAATGAATTCGCCTTCCGACCATCCGCTGTCTCCTTCTGACTTCTAGGTATCAGAAGCCATCCTCTGCTGGTGATACACTTGCTGATTCTTGGCACACAACCAGCGGCCTAAGGCACATCTCTCTTCCCGCTCTGCATACCTGCTGAGATGTAGATGGAGATAGTGTCAGCTGACATACCTAGTCCGATGACACTCAGACAAGTATGATGCTGCTTTGTATTTGGTCCAGAGTGTGTGTGGCAAGCCACTGATTGGGTGCATGCTGTATTTAAAGGGACCCTTAAGTCTCTGAAAAAAAGAGTTTTACTCACCTGGGGCTTCCAGCGAAGAATCACTCGCTTTCCCGGCCTATCGGCTCCTGTCACCGAAACTGGAAGTGGCTGCCAACGGGGCCAGGAGCATCTGATGGAGTCGGCGTGGGCCTGATACAGCTGCAGGGGGCTGCTGGAAGCCCCAGGTGAGTAAAACTCATTTTTTTCAGACTTAAGTGTCCCTGTAACCACTTTACCACCATAGGTGCGTATATCTACGCTCCTTTTGACATCCTTTCCCCATGAGGAGCATAGATATACGCATCCCCACCGCTACTGCCGCTGTCCGCGCTCCCGCTCGCTCGTGCCCGCGCTCATGCACGCTGCCAGCCGCTCGCCCGGAGCTCATTGACCGGGAAAAAACGTTCGCGATCGTTGATCTCAGCCCTCCAGCAATGATCGGCTGCTTCTATGAGAAGCAGCACGATAATTGTGAAAAAAAGTTTCTCAGCCTCATTGTACTTCCTGTAAGCGTACTTCCAATGCTTGCAGGACGCAGTCACAAAATTACTGTGGCCATCTTGTGGCCAAATAGTAAAACTACACCCAAAAGCATTTTTCATATACAAATACATAGTTTTACATTCTAAATTAACTCATTACCTCCCACACTCCCCCAATTTTTATTTTTTTATTTTTTATTTGTAATAAAAAAAAATAAAATAAAAAAAAAATACATAAATAGTTACCTTAGGGACTGAACTCTTTAAAGAGTTATGTCAAGAGAGTATAACACTGTTACTTTATAAACTATGGGCTTGTAATTATTGGCTCCAAACGTGATAGGGACATAATTTAAACGGTATAATAATCGGGACAAATGAGCAAATTTCATGGGTTTTCATTACAGTAGCATGCATTATTTAAAAACTATAATGGCCGAAAACTGAAAAATAATTTTTTTCCCAATTATTTTCCCATTAAAACACATTTAGAATAAAATAATTCTAGGCATAATGTCCCACCTAAAGAAAGCCTAATTGGTGGTGAAAAAAACAAGATATAGTTAATTTCATTACGATAAGTAATAATAAAGTTATAGACGAATGAATGGAAGGAGCGCTGAAAGTTGAAAATTGCTCTGGTGCTCAATGGGACCCCTCAGCTGTGAAGTGGTTAAGCCTGGCTTGGTAATTTTGTGATTGCCCGTGATAACGTTAGCAGTTGCTAGTTGCTGGGTGCCCACCTGTTGCCTTTACCTGTGGATTGATTTACTTAGATTAGACCTTTGCTTGTACCTGGATTACCCCTGTTTGCCGCCTGCATTGACCTTGCCTGCACCTTAACCTCCCAGGATTGCTGCCTGGACTGACCTTATGCCTGAAAATGACCAACTGTGTTTGCTGCCGAGACTGACCCTTGCCTTTTCTTGACTATGATTATGGATAGCCATTTAAGTGTGCTTATCTCCTCCTGCGTATGACCGCTGACTAGTATTGTCTCTTCCATTGTTTCTAGTGGGAACTGCTGGTTTTCTTGCCTTCGCTGCATCAGTCTATAAACCTTGTGCACTAAGACCTGGGTGTAACTGAAATCAGGCAGGTGCTACTCTGTCTTTTGTTCAAGCGGAGATGAACCACACAAGATGAAGACTGCTGTGTTAGATTGGGACATTGAGACTGATACAAAGGTGGGAATTTCAGCAGGCCTTACAGCCAGTTGGAGCTGTTTTGGCACAGAATGTAACATTAGTATAGTTGTCCCTTGAGGTCCACCAAGGTCACTTTAATGATCTGGCATGCTGCCTGATTAAGCAACAATCTGTTATGTACTGTACTATCATCCATCCTCACCCCTCCATAAAGACAGAATGTGTCGCTCAGCTGCTGTCCAGGGATGCATCTGTACAACATTGGGTCCCCAGAGTGTTACAGAAAACAGATGTGGTCAATGGATTTTATTCAAAATAGGTGACTGTTAGCAGTGGGGCCCCACAGGGGTCAGTACTGGGTCCAGTACTCTTCAATTTATTTATTAATGACCTAGTAGATGCAGTAAAAAGCAATGTTGTGATTTTTGCAGATACAAAATTGTGCAGAATCATCAAGTCTCAGGAGGATAGTGACATATTGCAACTGGATCTGGATAGGATGGTTATATGAGCACATACATGGCAGATGAAATTTATTCATAGGGAGCCTGGACTACCAATATATAAACTTTAGTTGCCAATTTATACAAAATACCACAAAAAACTCCCTAAAAACAATTAAAAATCTC
Source organism: Hyperolius riggenbachi (assembly GCF_040937935.1). Lineage (NCBI taxonomy): Eukaryota > Metazoa > Chordata > Amphibia > Anura > Hyperoliidae > Hyperolius > Hyperolius riggenbachi. The sequence goes on along the minus strand of NC_090655.1, from coordinate 128,381,110 downwards.
GCTAGCGCCAGCATAGGGATCATGTAAGGACCTATAGGGTGCACCCCACAATATCAGTAATTTATTTCTCTTCAGGCCTCTTTAACAAGTTCCTTATGCTAGCCACAGACACCATCCAGCAGGTACTAATCTTCAATCCAATCCGTGTGCTTTTTCGTCTGCACGCCTCTTTCTCAAAGGAAATACGCTCTCATTACATGCATTTATAATTGCATAACCCATCCAGGCCGAGCAACAACCAGAGAACTTCCTCAGCATATAGATATCATCGATTGAGCCAGGTTGATAACATGTAGCATAACTGGACAGCCGTCCCTAACTGATATGTGAAAGTCCTATTGCTCATTGACCGCCATTTGGCGCATTGAAGAAGCCTGATTGGTGAAACGCATCACGTGTACGTGACGCCATCGCGTAGGTCAGCTGATCCATCCGTGCCTCCGCTCTCTTCCTGTCAGGCCCTGCACCCGGATAACGCTGGAATGTACTTTAGACCTATGCAGCTGCCGCTCTCACTCCCGGAGGAGCCGGAACAAGCGCACAGTCAGCAATAGAGGTGCCATTCTAAGGGGGCACGTGAGTAATGCGCCAAATGGCGGTCAATGAGCAATAGGACTTTCGCATGTGTGTGTGTTCTGTGGAAGTTCTCTGGTTGTTGCTCGGCCTGGATGGGTTATGCAATTATAAATGCATGTAATGAGAGCGTATTTCCTTTGAGAAAGAGGCGTGCAGACGAAAAAGCACACGGATTGGATTGAAGATTAGTACCTGCTGGATGGTGTCTGTGGCTAGCATAAGGAACATGTTAAGGAGGCCTGAAGAGAAATAAATGACTGATATTTTGGGGTGCACCCTATAGGTCCCTACATGATCCCTATGCTGGCGCTAGCGAGATTTTTAATTCTTTTTAGGGAGTTTTTTGTGGTATTTTGTATAAATTGGCAATTAAAGTTTATATATTGGTAGTCCAGGCTCCCTATGAATTTTTTGGTGTTTAAATATTATATATAGGTGAGACAGGACCTGATTCTATGGTGATATCCCGCATGGTGGCCAAGTGTTTAGATGAAATTTATTGTTGAAAAATGTAAAGTCTTGCATTTTGGTTGTGATGAAATTTATTGTTGAAAAATGTAAAGTCATGCATTTTGGTCGTACCAATGGTCTAGCACCAAACAAAATAAACGAGATACAGATGGGGACTTCAAACTTGGAGAAGAACTTAGGAGTACTCATCAACAACAAGGTTAAGCAATCTTATTAAAAAGTAAATACAAACTCAAGATGCTAGCATAATATTGCCCCTGCTTAACTCTCTAGTAAGGCCACATCTAGAATATGGAATTCACTTCTGGGCACCACATTACAGGAAAGATATTGCAGTTTTAGAGCAGGTGCAGAGACGAGCAACAAAATTGAGACTAGGAATGGAAGGTTTCACTTACCAAGAAAGGTTAGATAAACTGGGTTTATTTAGTCTGGAGAAAAGGCACCTTTAGAGGAGATCTAATTAACATGTGTAAATACATCAGAGGGCAATATAAAACCTTTGCAGATGAGCTTTTTTGTCCCTAAGCTTCTACAAAAGGACCAGGGGACATGATCTGCGCATGGAGGAAAAACATTTTAGCCATTTATTTGGGAAATCAGTAAGAGTGATTAAAATGTGGAATGCATGTCCACAGAAAGTATTGTATTTTCCGGCGTATAAGACGCACTTTTTCTCCCCCCAAAATAGGGAAAAAAAGTCCCTGCGTCTTATATGGCAAAGGCAGGGAATCCCCAACTTGCAAATGCCCGCCGATATGAACCGCCGACCCGCCGCCATTGGGGATTCCCTGCCTGTGTGTGCGCTCGCTGTGGCTGGCTCCCCTGCGTGCTTAAGGTGTCCCCCTCTAATTTCCTCCTGCCCCCTCCATGTGTGCATCTCCCCGCCCCCCCGCGTGTCTCCGCTATCCTCCGATGTAAAGCCTTCCTCCCTCCGGGACTGCAGCTGCAGCGGCTTACCTCATACATGCCGCCGCGATGACTGCAGACACCCGGCTACTACATGTGTTCCCTCTACTGCGCGGCTTGTACTGATGACGCAATCAGTACAAGCCATGCAGTAGAGGGAACACATGGAGTAGCCGGGTGTCTTCAGTCATCGCGGCGGCATGTATGAGGTAAGCCGCTGCAGCTGCAGACCCGGAGGGAGGAAGGCTTTACATCGGAGGATAGCGGAGACACACGCGGGGGGGGGGGGGGACCCGGGAGATGCACACATGGAGGGGGCAGGAGGAAATTAGAGGGGGACACCTTAAGCACGCAGGGGAGCCAGCCACATGCTACATGGGGGAAACAGGACTGATGGGGAGAGGGACACTGGAGGACATATGGGGAGAGGACACAGACTGACGCAGGAGAACACATGGGGAGACTGACGCAGGAGAACACATGGGGAGACTGACGCAGGAGGACACATGGGGAGACTGACGCAGGAGGACACATGGGGAGACTGACGCAGGAGGACACATGGGGAGACTGACACAGGAGGACACATGGGGAGACTGACCCAGGAGGACACATGGGAAGAAGGGGCAGTCAGGACACATGGGGAGACAGGTAGACAAGGTGCACATGGGGAGAAGGGACACACAGGACACATATGGGAGACAGGACACATGGGGAGACGGACACAGGAGGACATATAGGGAGAAGGGGCAGTCAGGACACATGGGGGAAACAGGACACAGAGGGAGACAGGCAGACAGGGTACACATGGGGGAGACAGGCAGACAGGTACTCATGGGGAGAAGGGGCACACTGGACACATAGAAAAACACATGGGGCATACAGCAGGACAGATGGGGCACACAGGAAGAGACATGAGGTACACAGGAGCACACAACATGTACAAGACGCTCCTGGAACATGGACGCACCAGGTTTAGTATTTTTTTCCTGGTTTTTGCCCTCTAAATTTGGGTGCGTCTTATATTCCGGAGCGTCTTATACGGCGCGAAATACGGTAGTTATGGCAAATCCTATATCTGCGTTTAAAGGGGGCTTCGATGCTATCCTTGCTTTGAAAGACATTCATTGATATAATTACTAGGTAATGCCCAGTGGTGTTGATCTAGGGATTTTAACTGATTGCCATCTGGAGTTGGGAATGGATTTTTTTCCCTTTTGGGGCTAATTGGACCATGCCTTGTAAGGGTTTTTCGCTTTTCTCTGGATCAACAGGGATATGTGAGGGAGCAGGCTGGTGTTGTACTTTATTTTCTGGTTGAATTCCATGGACATATGTCTAGATTTTTCCACTTTTTTAAATCTTCAGAAGAATCAAACCAATAGATCATACACATAGAATCGATTTTTTTTTTTCAAAAATATCAAGCGATCAAAAAAAATTTTTAATTTCTATATCTTTCTGTCTAATTTTTCCAAAACGACCAATCGAGAAAAAAAACAAAAAACTTGTTTCTATTTTTATACAATTGATTTTATCGAAAAAATGGGAAAATTGGTTGATTTGATGCCTATGGTCAGCCTATTTTTTTCTGTACTGGGTGCCTCTTGCTGCTTAAAGAGACTCAGTAACAAAAATTGCATCCTGTTTTTTATCATCCTACAAGTTCCAAAAGCTATTCTAATGTGTTCTGGCTAACTGCAGCACTTTATACTATCACTGTCTCTGTAATAAATCAATGTATCTTTCCCCTGTCAGACTTGTCGGCCTGTGTCTAGAAGGCTGCCAAGTTCTTCAGTGTTGTGGTTCTGCTATGAATTCACCCTTCCAGGCCCCTCTCTGCACACTGCCTGTGTGTTATTTAGATTATAGCAGCTTCTCTCTTCTCTCTTATCTTTTACAAGCTGGATAAATCGTCCTCTGAGCTGGCTGGGCTTTCACATACTGAGGAATTACAAACAAGGGCAAAGCTGTTTGCAGGAAGAAAAGAGCAGCCTGAAACTTCAGTGCATGGGGGAAAGAAACACACAAATGATCTCTTGAGATTCAAAAGGAATGCTGTATACAGCCTGCTTGTGTATGGATGTATTTTTCTATGTGTGGACATACTGTACATCAACCTACTTCCTGTTTTGGTGGCAATTTTGTTTGTTTACAAACAAACTTTTTAAAACTGTTTTTAACCACTTTTAATGCGGCAAGGAGCGGCGAAATTGTGACAGAGGGTAATAGGAGATGTCCCCTAACGCACTGGTATGTTTACTTTTGAGCGATTTTAACAATACAGATTCTCTTTAAGGACCAGAACTTTTTTCCTCAAATGACATACTGTGATCACTGTGATTGACTTACAGTTATCACAAGGTCAGGAGTCAAGTTGTCATCAGGAAAGCTGAATGAGCAGTATGCAGCAGCAAAACAGTGACGAGATCGGTAACTGAAATCTTTGCTGGCAGAAATAACAGACATAGATTTTGTAATAGATTTCATAATAAAAAGGCATAGATTTCAATTACTTAGGTCCAGAAGTGGTTAAGCTGACGGCTAAGTCTTACATTTTGAAATTGCATTTGTTTGTTTTTTGCTTTGTGTTGTATTTATCTGATCACAACTGAAAGTGTTCATACTCTGGCTGATCATCATGACTGATTGTAACAAAATGCTATTCAAACTCAAAATCCAAGCACTAACGAAGCTCACGTATTACAGGTTTTCTACTTCCAACGACCACATACACTAAGGCCCCTTTTACACTTAAAGGGACTCCGAGCACCTCTCATGGGCATGCCTTTAAGACTCCGACCAGTACTTAAAGAATGCATACCATTCCGTAGCTTGTGCTCTCCTCTTTCATTTGATGCCTGAATTGCCGTTCTACGCCAAACTGTTTTCATTAGTTTTCAATTTAAAAATCGTGGATGCCATCTTGGCTATGTTATAACTTCCGGGTCACCCCCGTCTTCTCTGTTAGAGAAATGCATCACTGAATGAAGCAGGAAGAGGAAGTGACACGCATGGCCATTGCAAGGGGCTCCTCCAGATGGGTCATCATAACACGACTTTGTTGGAAGTTGTCTGGCTTAAAGGCAGGCCCATGACAGGTGCTCAGAGTCCCTTTTAATCCGTTGCTCTCAGTTATAACTCAAAGGACAAATGATTTTCAAAGTAATGCCTAGGTTTTCCTATGGCACAGTTCACACTTAACGCGTTTTAACTGAAATCTTTTGCACAATGCACTGCTATGGAGAAGAAATAAAAAGTGCACCAACTGATTAAGTGTAAACGGGGCCTTGCCCTCAAATGAAAGAAATTGTGCGAGCGCACCACCACCTATGACCATACTGTAAGACAGCACCAGTTAAATTGGGTATAAATACTGCCTGCACCCCAAGAGGTGTTCCAAGGCAGTGCACAATCAAGAATGGCTGATCCCAGAGAACAAATATGAAGAGAATGGATCCACGCAATGCCCAAATAGAATTCTTTATTTATGGACGCATCCAAGAATTAATACTATGAAACACATAGCTGACATGTTTTGGACAATCATAGCTATGGGCGTACTGCATATCCATTCTCTTCAAGAAAGAAGAGCCTGGATAGGCGAGAGCAGGAGCTGAGGAAGGCCTCCCATGATAGGGATAGACCTTCTGTCAGGAAAGGAAGGGGTTAATTTCTGGGTGGGCTTGGCCAGGCGACCTGAGTCAGAGGGAAGGCGGGTCGGACAGCAGTGGCTGAGGACAGGAAGGGTGTCAGCGGAATGGGAGGAGCCAGAACGAGAGGAGATCACAGGAGAAAGTTGGCTTCTCTATGTGTTCTCCTGCTTACAGCACCGTGATGGAGGAGTTGGACAGCCTGATGGCAATGCTGCAGAGCGAGGCAGCGGCAAGAGGACCTGAATGGGTGGCACAGCAGATTGCGGAGAGGACGGAGGGCGCAGCCAGCGAACAAGCCGGGCGGGTCAGTGCACGCATCTCCAGGCCGCCGGAGCGGCTGAGTCCCAGCGCTTCCCCCGCAGGTCAGAGGAGAGGAGGTAGCCCGGGACAAGCTACTACGGCCCCCCCAGCAAGGAAGAATAGCACGGCTGGGAGCAAAGGGGCTGGGAGTTAACGACCACAAGAAGACCAGGAGGTGGCGGGCCCAAGCGGTATGGGGCCTAGTGGTGGCAAACAGCGCAGAGGTAACCCCAAGCAGAGCGGAGCGGCAGCTTCAAACAGGCGAAGTGGTCAGAAGGATACTAGGGGTAACAAGGCGGCAGAGGGGAGGCGGCAGCGTGAGGCGGATGCCCCTACACCCAGGCAGTCCAAGCGATCAAAGAAGGACTCCAATCCGGGATCTGGGAAGAAGGTGACAGCTGCTAAGGGGAAGCAAGCTTGCAGACCAAGGTCCAGTAGCTCTGATAGCAGCATACGGAGTGCGGCTGCTGGGCATGGCAGGTCATCTTCTCCGTCACCACCTCGTCAGGAAACAGCATCGGGTAGCAGAGGACGGTCTGGGCGCAATGGATCACTTCGTGGTCAGTCGGCTCGAGACGGAGATCGCCAATCTGAGGGGTCTGGTGAGAGGCGACTGGAAAGTGAAAGGCGCAGGAGTAACAGGGCCGCTTCCCCTGCGGTCGCTGCTTCCGGGAGATCGGATGGAAATGGTGGTCGGTTCGAGGGCGGCAAGGCCAAGAGGGTCGGCTGATCGGGACCCACGTCCGGTGCAGCCAGGTGAGAGCAACCTTGTTGGAAATGTTGTAAATGATGATAACAGGGGTGATGTGCTAGTGAGGGGGAGAGGGAGTGCTAGTGGGGCGAGTAGCAGTGGGGGATCACTGTCTGTAGCACAGTCAGCAGTTACTACAGGTTTAGGGGACAGCTCATCATCGGCATTATCCCTCATTAATACCCTGCTTGTCGGCATTAGAGATGTCTTACAGGGGCCTAGTCGGACCCAGGTGGCTTCTGAGCAGTCACCTGTGGCAGCATGGATTCCTTCGGGTGTGGGAGGGTCCACAGCATTAGTGCCAGCTGGTGGGGTTACGCAGCCTGGGGGGAATGTGATTACCAACGCGGTGGTCACTGCCCCGGCGCAGAATGCCCCAAAGGATAAGGAAATGGATACGGTGCGGCTGGCAGACGCAGCAAAAGGGGAGGTTTATCTTTGCTTTTCTGGACCGTTGGGTTTGCATTTGAAACAGGAAGTTAGGGAAAAAATTTGGAAGGGTGAGTATATCGAGATCTTCTCGTTACTGCAATTGGGTAAGTTTAACTTGGATCGGGTCAAGCCCGACGAGAGTAAAAAAGAGGAGGAGGAACGTAGGAGGTACCGACTCATTCCCCGGACGTTCCAAAACTGGTCACAGGCTTTTTCCATATATGCCAGTGTACTGGGGGAGAAGCAACCCGAGTGTTGCTCATCCCTATTTTGTTACCAGGAATGTATAGCGGAGGCCCACAGGTTATACGGAGGTTCAGCATGGCTGCGCTATGATGAACATTTTAGGCAGTGTAAAGCGATTCGCCCAACGATCAGGTGGGATCAGAAAGACATAGGCATGTGGATGCAGTTGATGATCCCCGGGACTAAGAGCAATCAGCCCTTTCAGGGAGCTGCCGGCAGCTCAGGGTCAGCTGGGCAGCCGGCTATTAAGAAGCCAGGAGTGTGCTGGAAGTTTAATGAGGGGGCATGCAGATTCGGAAGTTCGTGCAGGTTCAAGCATGAATGCTCATCTTGCGGTGGGAGCCATGCCCTTACCAGGTGCTATAAGCAAAACAAAGGTCGTTCCGCAGATGCTGCAAACAAAAGGGAGGACTCCAGTGATGGTGGAAAGGATGGAGCGATATCTAAGTAGGTATCCGGATGCGGCAGATGCGGATTTTCTGCGTAAGGGTTTTGCGGAGGGTTTTCATATTCCTAGTTCAGGTGTTCCAGGTTCTCATCCGCCATATCGCAATTTAAAGTCTGTTATGTTACGCCCAGAGGTTGTCTCTGCCAAATTACAGAAGGAGGTGGAGTTGGGCCGCATGGCAGGCCCTTTTTCAGAATCCCCGATTACTGACTTGGTGGTATCTCCACTAGGTTTAGTCCCAAAAAAGGACCTAGGATCGTACAGGCTGATTCATCATCTTTCTCATCCGAGAGGTTTTTCGGTCAATGACGGTATAGATCCCGAGGCTTCATCGGTTGTTTATACGTCATTTGACTCAGCAGTCCGGCTGGTCAAAAGGACAGGTAAAGGGGCTTTGCTGGCTAAAACTGATGTGGAAGCAGCCTTTCGGTTGCTTCCGGTGCATCCAGAAAGTTTTCGCTTGCTGGGCTGCTTTTGGGAGTCACACCTGTATGTAGACTGCTGCCTCCCGATGGGGTGCTCCATATCCTGTTCTTACTTCGAGCGCTTTAGTTCGTTCATAGAATGGGTGGTCAAAGAGGTGTCAGGGTTAAAGTCAGTCATTCATTATTTGGATGACTTTCTTTTTATCGGGGGGCAGGATCTAGCTGAATGCGCTTACCTGCTGGCCTCCATGCGCCAGGTGTGTGCGCAGTTTGGCATACCCTTAGCAGAAGAAAAGACCGAAGGCCCACAGACTACAATCAAGTTTTTGGGGATTGTCATCGACTCGGTCGCCATGGAGTGCAGGCTGCCTGGTGATTAGGTGGATGACTTGCGTCTCACTATTACCAGGACGCTCGGTTCAAAAAAGATCACCTTGCGAGAGCTTCAGTCGCTTCTCGGTAAGCTGAACTTTGCGTGCAGAATTATGCCCATGGGGCGTATTTTCTGCCGACGTTTGGCAAGGGCTACAGCAGGCGTTGCGTCCCCGCACCATAGGATCCGGTTGGTGGCAGAGCACAAGGAGGACTTGCGAATGTGGTTGGTATTCCTGGCTGACTTTAATGGCCGTTCTATGTGGATGGAGGAAGCTCTCGCAAACCATGACTTGGAGTTATTTACGGACGCCGCAGGATCTCTGGGCTTCGGTGCGTTCTTCTCGGGTAAGTGGTGCGCCGAGGCCTGGCCTGAAACATGGGAACCGTTAGGCCTGACGAAAAATTTAATACTGTTAGAATTATTCCCTATCTTGGTGGCGGTTGAGCTGTGGGGACCTTTGTTGAGGAATAGGAGAATCCGATTTAATTGCGACAATATGGGTGTGGTGCAGGCAATCAATAGTTTGACGGCATCATCACCTCCGGTGGTGAGAGTACTGCGTCAGTTGGTGTTAAGATGTTTGAGATTCAACATGTTGATGTTTGCAGTCCATTTGCCTGGAGTAGAGAATGAAGTGGCTGACGCTCTTTCTCGATTCCAATGGCAGAGATTTTGGACCCTCGTCCCGGGAGCAGAACGGCAGGGGTTTCCTGCCCTCCGGCCTTATGGAAGATACCCGTGGGACAATAGGAGTTTGGATTTCTCAATCATTGTCAGCATCAACCTGGGCAGCGTATTCAGCGGTGTGGACGCAATGGGAGGAGTCGTGGCGACAAGTTGGAGGTTGCCAAGCAGATGAAGAAAGGTTGTTTTTGTTGCTGAAATTCATGGCGGAAAAAGGGGTTGTGGGGATCACCCCGGGGGTAATAGCAAAAAATTTGGCTGCATTATCGTTTTATTTCAAAGTTCAGGGTTTAACGGATGTTACTAAAGATTTCAGAGTTCGCATGGCATTGAGAGGTTTGAGGAGACAAGTAGTAGCCCCCAAGGATACTAGGCGCCCAGTTACATTTGGCCTGTTGATTTCAATTTTGGGGAAGCTGGGAGAGATAGGTAGTTCCCCATACGAGGTTTTGTTATTTAGTGCTGCTTTTGTATTGGCATTTTTCGGGGCTTTCAGGGTGAGTGAATTAGTGAGCCCCAATAAAAGAGGGGTGGGTGGCTTCTTGGAAGGGGATGTGGCATGGTCGGAGACAGGAGTGGAGGTGCAGTTGCGTAGATCAAAGACAGATCAGTTAGGCGGGGGCCGGAAGATCACGTTGTTCCCCGTGGAAGGATCAGTGGGTTGTCCAGTGGCGGTGGTGGGTCAGTTTTTGAGGGTGCGCCCCCGGACGGGTGGTTCATGGCTGTGTCACGCAGATGGGGTGCCATTGACAAAATACCAGTTTGTGGCGGTGTTTAACATTGAGCAGCTTGGGCCTTGTTGCGGCCGAGTTTGCATCACACTCATTTAGGATAGGAGCGGCCACGGAGGCGGCCAGATGGGGGCTTCGAGATGATCAGATTAAGAGCATAGGAAGATGGGAATCAGCTAGATTCCAGTTGTACGTCAGGCCACAGTTGGTATGAAGGGTTAGCGAAGGGGAGGTAAACTAGTGTTAGGTATTATGTTAGTTGTTCAGTTTTTGTTTATTTCAGATAACCCAGCTCCTCCAATCTTGGTTTGGATTTTCGGCCACTCATATGTCGCATGGGGTGCACGCAGAGTCGCTGTGCGGCCGGACGGCCGGCAGTTGGGTATCCCGAGAGCGACTGCAACTGTCCGGTGGATCGGAATTCCGAGCATGCAATGGGCCAAGGTATTGCCAGAACTGCAGAGATTCGTGGCCCTGGACAGGGCCCCTGAGGTACTTGTTCTCCATGTCGGTGGGAATGATCTGGCCTCAAGGACCACGAGGCAGATTATACAAGATATAAAATGTGATTTCATGAGTTCATGAGGATGCGGTCGACTTTCCCACGAACAATTATAGTGTGGTCTGAGATTATTGGCAGAAGCCATTGGAGGTTGGCTCAGTCCGTTGACAAAATTAATCGAGCTCGCAAGAAGCTGAACAGGGAGGTGTCCCGGTTTGTGGTTAGGAATGGGGGGGTGGCAGTGAGACACGAGGATTTAGAGGAGGATTTAGATTTGTTTCTGAGGCGTGATGGAGTACACCTTAACGCCATAGGTACAGATTTGTGGTCCCTGGCTTTAGAGGGTGGTATTCAGCGGGGGCTCCGTTTGTGGGCTGCACAAGGGTGAGGTTTCTCCCTTGTTTGTGGTGGCGGGGCAGGGAGCCCGGAGGACGGTGGTTAATTATTGGAGGAATTCACGCGGGTGAATTTCTCAGGGTATCCGTCATCTGAAAGAGGTTAGTAAGGGTATGCAGCTGTCCCTGAGCCGGAGTTTGCGGCTGGGGGCCGGTTATATATATATAGTTGCATTACCTACGTTTGTTAGCTTCCGGGGTTCCTTGTCCTGCAAGGTTTATACTTCGTAGGTTATTAAGAATTGTTTTATATTAAAATATTGTTCAATAAATTGGGCTGCATTGGCCTATTTTCTCCACGTCAATGGTAGTCCTTTGTATTTTTGTGAGGAAGTTTGGTGAGTGGGTAAAGGTTTGGGGACAGGTAATGGGATATTCCCAGATCAAGCATCAGTGATACAAATAGGCCATGTGGTCAGCCTTTTAGTCCTGGCATCCAGCTGCCATTTGTGTGTGTCTTCTATCTGATTTGCATTTGTATTCACCCCAGTATAGCATTTAGGTAGTGTTATTTCGTTCTGAGTCTGACTTTCACGCCTTCCTAAATTATTAAATCTGTCATTCTAGTTGTTGCACAAATACTACAATTTATTATACTATTGAGCTGTTTGTCACCACAAACAAAGCTGTAATCTTCAATAACATAAGTGACTGGGTCAGGTGTTCTCCCTGAGGTTTCACTAGATTTTGCTGAGAACATATACTGTATATTTCAGCCAACAACAGAGAGCGTTGTCATTTATCATCTCGAAGACCCTTCCTAACTAAAGCAATACAATTTCAGTTTTAAAGAAAAATGATACAGAAAAGAGGCATGTTTGGCAAACCTGCTAACTTCCTCACCCTAAAGAAAAGATTTACAACATTGATTTTCAGCTAAGACAGCAGTGTCACATAATGTTTTGCGACCACAATGTTTGCTTTTCATTCTTCTCTTTGGTTTCAGGACTGTGACCCATACTCTACAAAGCTTCACTGGATTTTATTTGAGATAATGTTTGATATATAATTGCATAGACAAGACTACTGTATATTGTTAGAGGTGGGCTGAACGGGTCGCCGGCGGATAGTTCCCGGCAAAGATAAGCTGTTTGCACCCTTGTCGAATGGCGAACACGTGTGTTCGACCCGCCCCTATACATCATCATTGAGCTAAGCTTTGCCCCCTTACCTCACAGTCAGCAGGTACATGTCAGCCAATCAGCTAGCACCCCCACCCCCACCCCCCCCCCCCCTTTAAAAACGCAGTTGCGCCGGCCATTTTGGATTTAGTCTTTGGCTGCTGTAGTGAGAGGAGGGAACAGAGAGCATTGCTAAGATAGGGAAAGTTAGCTATGCTTTTTTTCTTGTTCCTTGCTGACTAACTTGCTGTGAAAGTGCCACAAATAGCCCTATTGAGGGCTACTACACTGTTCTCCTTTTTTGTTTTGTTTTTGTATGTGTGACATTCCATAGATCTCTGGCACCCACCCAGATCTGTGCACATGACTGCTATTGTTTGCAATTGCCACATTAATAGCAGGCACAGTACCACTGCAGTGTTTGTATCCCACTGTTTTCTGATAGCACTTTTGCATATCTCTGTGTGTGTGTGTGTGACACTCCAGAGCCCACTGGCACCTACCCAGAGCTGTGCACACCAGAGGCGTATCTAGGTAAGATAGCGCCCATGGCAAACACTAAAATTGCGCCCCCTCACCGTTTCTCCCAAGCAACAGCATTCTGCCTAACTGGTCCTGGGCAGAGCAACCAAGACTACGGCATCCATTCCACCTGCCATCCAACCTTAACACAAAAAAATGAGAGGGGGGCCCAGACCATTTCCTTCCTCCCTCTACTGGGGGTCCTCTCCTGTGCTTTCCCTACCACCGTCATCTCCTTCCCCATACACTTGAAGACAGGCACATCTTGGGTGCAAGATTTTCATACTGCTGAAGCTTTCCCCTTACAGCACCGGGCCCACCTTGTGTCCTGATCTCTGACACCTGATTGCAAGTTTTCCCACATGTTGAGTGAGAACTCTGTGAACCAAGGTGCAGAGATAAGAGACTGCAGCATACTAGATCTAAGAGCTGACCTAATGCTGGATAGGTAAGCTCCAGCAGCTCAGAACAAGGGACATACACCTATTGCACTGAGAAGGCATAATTATGGTAAAAAAATAATGGATAACACTCTCGCCTTGCAGCGCTGGGTCCCTGGTTCAAATACCTGCTAGAGCACTATCTGCATGTAGTTTGTATGGTTTCCCCATGTCTGCGTGGGTTTCCTCTGGGCACTCCAGTTTCCTCCCACATCCCAAAAACATACAGATAAGTTAATTGACTTTCCCTTAAATTGTCCCTGGACTGTGATGGACATATGGCAATGGTAGGGATTAGATTGTCAGTCAGTGACAAGACTATGTATTCTTAAAGCACTGCGGAAGATGTCGCCGCTATAGAAATCCTATAATAATAATACTATAATAATAATAGCCAAGTATTATTAGAAACTGGTACTAGGTGAGTGAGGAAAATAAATTATGAACAAAAAAAAGGCTATCCCTATATGAAAAGGGGTGGGGAAAAGGTGCAAATGCAATACAATTCATAGGTTAAATGCTGTCTGTGATGACAAATTCACAAGTAAACATTTTTAACCACAATTATAACATAATATCTGGAAATCTGGACCACGGATTACAGATCAGTAGATACAGATCCTGCTATAAATAAAGAGCATTTTGATGACAATTGAGGCAGACTGTGTACGAGAGAAATTGTTAATCTGGCCACAGAGCTTCCAGCAGGGTAATAGTTAAAGTGCAGAGTATCATAAATAACTGTGAGAGAAGGCTGAGGAATGTGAGAAGGGCAATGAGTGGTAGGAGTGGGTGATCTATTACCTTCAGACCGTCACCCGCAGCATGGAGACAGAACACCAGCGCAGCGGCAGTAAGCAAGTTTAGGGAAGGGACAGAAAACAATCGCTGCTTCCATAAACAAATGTAGGGAGAGAGAGAAAGAGAGAGGGACAGAACACCAGCGCTGCGGCAATAAGCAAGTGGAGGGAGAGGGACAGAACACCATCGTGGGACAGAACACCATCATGGGACAGAACACCAGTACTGACATCTGTGTAGGGAGCACAGACAGGAAGAGTGTAAAGAGTTTAGAGCCCCTCCCTCTAATATTCTCACCACACAGCGCTGCCTTTCCTCCTGGCTAGCTCACGTCACGTCACTTTCAGCAGCTGCTGTTAAACACGCTCAGCGCTGGCTCTGCCTTTTTCTCTCCCGACAGTTCCTGGGGCCAGCTGATGTAAATATTATCATGCATCACTGCGCCCCCCATGTTGTTGGAAGGGGGAGGCGCCCAGTGCACTTGCCATGTGTGCATCCCTGTAGATACGCGTCTGGTGCACACTACTGCTATTGTTTGCCACATTAAGTTGCAAGCACAGTACCAGTCCAGTGTTTTTTCTTCCACTGTATTCTGATAGTACTACTGCATTTCTCTGTGTGTGACCCTACACAGCCCACTGACACCCAGAGCTGTGCACACTACTGCTAATGTTGCTACATTAAGTTGTAGGCACAGAGCCACTCCAGTGCATTTTCTCACTTGTTGCAGGCGCATTAGCTCAAATAAAAAAAAATGCAGGCAGATCCAAGTCGTGGGAAGTCTAACACCCACCTAGAGACAACTGCTTTACGAAGGCACATAATCTCACAACACAAACACCAATAGGATGACTGTATGCATGAGAAAAGGGCGCCATGAAAAAAGGGCCCGGCTGGATAACGAAATGGCACCAGTGGATAAAGAAATCTGATAATGATAAACATCGTTGTCAAACTTGGTTAACAATAAATTCAATTGTAAAAACAGATGGGAGGAGATGATAAGATATTAACATTAAAAATCGTTACACAATTCAACAATACAGCTTAACCCAACCCTGCTCTCACACAGAACCTTCCCTTGGTAGTGCCTAAACCTAACCACCACCCCTGGTGTTGCCTAAAACTAACCGCCGCCCGGGTGGTACCCAGGGCCGGTTTAAGCAACAATGGGGCCCCAAGGCAAAATAAACCTGGGGGGCCCCCCCAACATATACCCCGGAACAAAAATCGGCATTAGGGGACCTTTTTTGCAGCTGGTATAGTCAGGGTGTGAAGTCCCAATCGGTCAGAGCTCCACATTCTGGCTATCCCAGCCTGCATGGGGGACAAGGGGTTAAAAAGTTTCAGGAGGGGGGACCCCACATAATTTTTTTAAAAAAATTCCAACACTCTAAACATAAAAAAAAAATTTGGAAAATAGGAAAAAATGCCAGGGATCTTCATACAGCCATATTGCAGCTGTATAGCGATCCCTGGCCAAAGCGCTGCGGCTGCGTATAGACCCCCTTGAAACCCCGTCAGGAAATTTATTGCGCTTTCGTTTGATGCATGTAAAATTACACTACCGTTAGGTTTGCTACTAAAAGTTACATTTACCGCATTTAAAACTATACTTTTTTCCTTCTAAACTTTAAAATCGATTTTCTCAAAAACTATAAGGTCTTTTTGAAAAAATGTTTTTCCCTCTTATTCCTAATGATCTCCTTAACATATCCTGCAAATTTAGGGTTTCTAGCATTTAAGGTGGATTTGCTACTAACCATTAAAGTCGGCAGGTTTTTAAATGTGTTTTTTTTTTTTCCTTTGAAACTTTAAAATCGATTTTCTCAAAAACTATAAGGCCGATTTGAACATTTTTTTTCCTTTTGTAGCCACTGGGGGCCCCTACAAGCTCTGGGGCCCTGGGGCAGCTACCTCCTTTGCCTTAATGGTAGCGCCGGCCCTGGTGGTACCTAACCTTAACCACTCCCCCTGGTATTGGCTAACCCTTACTACTCCCTCTGAACAAACACCATTTTACACATAGAAATGAAAATATCCGTACATACATACAAACAAAATAATATGATAAAAACTATAATGTTGCAAGCTTCTAAAATGATAACCTACTTCAAAAACTTTAATGTCCTAATGTTGTTAACGATATTTACCGCAGCGCCCTATTCACTGCTTTTTTCACCATAGTAACAATAATTGCATTAGAGTCTCTGGTGGTGCACTTTTTGTCCACCCTCAGCCGGCATCCTTTTTTCCTACTACCGGATGAACACATGAGGAAAAGCAGTACACAAACTCAGTCACCTTGCTCCTCCTGGTCCAGCATCTTCAGCCAAGGCAACTTCTGCTGTCCTTGCCCCCTCTCAACCACCCTCCATACCACCTCTCACCTTGAGCAGTTCCTGCTCATCTGCCCACAGTCAGGTATCTGTCAAGGCAGTTTTTGATCGGAAGAAGCTAATGTCTCAGTCACCCCTTTGCCCGGTGTCTGACAGCTGGCTTATCAGAACTGTTAGCCCACCAGCTTTTACCAAACAAGCTGGTGGAGTCTGAGGCCTTTAAAAAAATGTGTTGTGAATGGGACACCGCAGTGGAAAGTACCGGGCAGAAACTTATTCTCTAAAAAGGCAATCCATAACCTGTACCGCAAAGTGGAAAGACAAGTCATGGCATCTGTGACACAGTGTTGGAGCAAGGGTTTATCTGACCATTGGTACCTGGTTTGCAAAGCACTTTCAGGTTAGGTACTGTATATCACATACACTGCACATCGGGTAAACCTGTTGACGGCTGCCAAGCATGGAATACATGGCTCTGCAGCGGAGTTGGTGACACCGCCATGACTTGCAGGCAGGCCTGCTGCCGCCTCCTCTTCTCCTCATACTATTCCTCCATCCTCTTCACTCTCCTCCTCGGCTGAGTCCTCTTCTGCTACTGTGGCTTTCTCTACTACAACAACAACTGCACCTCCCAGCTCCCCAGGGCCTATTCCACATCCCAGATACAACGGGGTCATGCAGTCCTGAGTCTGACTTGCCTGAAAGTTGAGAGTCCCACCAGACAAGCAGTCCTGGCCACTCTGTATGAACAGGTGGATCAGTGGCTGACGCCGCACCAACTGGAGATTGGCAAAGTGGTATGTGACAACTGACGCAATCTGTTGGCGCCATTGAATTTGGAAAAGTTAACACGTGCCCTGCATGGCACATATGTTTAATCTTATTATACAACACTTTGTGTCTAAGTTTCCAGGCTTACAGTAGGTCCTCAAGCAGTCCAGGAAGGTGTGTGGCCATCTCAGGCATTCCTACAAGGCCATGGTGTGCTTTGCAGCATTTCAGTGGCAAAAAAACCTGCCAACGAGGTGCTTGATTTGCGACACCCTGACTCGCTGGAATTCAACTCTGCTAATGTTCGACCGCCTGCTCTAACAAGAAAAGGCAATAAACGAGCATCTGTATGAGCGCATTGCTAGGACAGGCCGTGGGAGCTGGATTTCTTTTTTTTTTTGTGGCGCTACTGGATGCTCATGCGCAATGCCTGCAGGCGCATATGTTCTTTTGAGGAGGTGACAAACCTAGTGAGTTGCAGTGAAGGCACCATCAGCGATCTGATCCCATATACTTTCTTCCTGGAGTGTGCCTTGTAAAGAGTGGTGGATCAGGCTATAGAGGAGAGTGACCAGGTAGAGGAAGAGCTGTGGGCACCATTCTCCACCACCAGAACCAGACTTGTCGACATCTGCTGTACCTGCGGCAATGCAGAGGGAGTCGTCTGAGGAAGAGGAGTTTGAGGAGGAGGTGGAAGAACAACTACAGCAGGCATCCCAGGGGACTTGTGGTCACCTTTCGGGTACCTGTCGTGTTGTACGTGGCTGTGGGGAAGGAGGAGAACTTCTGTGACATCAGTGAGGAAGAGGAATGGGAAACGGCTAGCTCAGCATCCAGCCATTTGCAAATGGGGTCTTTCATGCTGTCCTGCCTGTTGAAGGACCCTCATATAAAAAGGCTCAAGGTGAATGACCTGTACTGGGTGACCCTCGGTATAAACACAAAGTGGCGGATATGTAGCCGAACTGCCAGAAGTCATAAAGGATGCAGCAGTTACACAACAGCCTGCAAAGTATGCTGTACACTGCTTTCAAGGGTGATGTCACATTATGTGGCTGCATGGTCGTAACTAGTAAGCATGGTAGAGTTTCACAAATAGGCTAAAAAAAATTAGGCTGTACACTGAGCCTGTCTGTTTGGTAAAACTTGTAGCAATTCTGACCTTTCAGTTGAGTGTGCATGCAGCACCCACACATCTAAGGGCCTCAAAGACCTGTTAACGCTCAATCTCGGTAAACGCGGCATTTGGTCTTTCAGTGTGAAGCGGGCATAACCCTTACATTAACACTACATTACATGTAAAAGCAGCCCTTTATTCCTCAAATTTAGGAGTGTACTGTGATGTCTGCCCTTTAACAATTAAAACCTGACTCTGCGTCAACTATGTAATTTTTGGTGGCATTTTTGGCATGGATCCCTCTCCAGCATGTCCCCATCCAGGTGTTGGGCCCCTTGAAACAACTTTTCCATCACTTTTGTGGCCAGAAATAGTCCCTGTAGGTTTAAAAATTTTCCTGCCCATTGAAGACTATGGCGGTTCGCCCAATTCATGCAAACTCAAACTTTTACGGAAGTTCAGTGTCCTCAAAGCCAAAATTGGATGTTTGCGACATCTCTATATATTGTACTTGAAATGTTCAGATTAACAATTTCTTAATTATTTTCAGTACAGTATTTATATTGTCCCTAGTAGTTTTGGTATTTGGATTTGGAACATTGTTCCAAATTCACCGGAGTACCCCACTACTGTACAGTGCCAATCTGCACTGAACCTGCCGACAGGGTCAGGTGGTGTTCAAGTTAATCTATTTGCATTTCACGGCGTTTCATGTGACTCTATATTTCCTCCTTCCAAAGCTAAATGGAGGAAGTATCAGAGTCACGGGAAACTCACCGTAAAGCACAAGTAAGATAACTCTCCCTGAACCTGTCCATAGGTTCATTGCTGAAGTGTGGTGCTCACTGCTCAGGTGAATATGGAATGATGTTGCAAATTTGATAGCAAACCTTAGTCTCTAGTATTCTACTGCTTAGCTGTGTTCATGGTAAAAGATAATGCTAGGTGATGACTAGTGATTGACGAACATCGTGAATGAACGTTCGCAGACCAATAGTTCACGGCAGACTCCATTAACTCTAAAGGAAGGTGAACTTCGAAAACCTTGACGGCATATTTGCAGTAACAATTTCCTTTAAAAATAGGCTCCAAACTGGTCAATAACATGCATGCATGGCTAGATAAAGGGAAGAAAGTGTTTTTTTTTTGTTTTTGTTTTTTTTTTTTTTAAAGCCTGAATTACTAATTACTGACTTTCCTTACTTGGTAAAAATTGTATGGAGTCTGCAAAAATCCAACTTTACAAATAATTAGATAACTTTCTTTTATTTCAGTCAGTAAATGTAAAGCTTCAAACTTTAGGGGGTCTGTTTTTTTCCAGCTCTTAAATCTAAAGAGAATTTTAGACCTTAAATTACTTCTGGAAATTGAATTGAGCCTTCTTGTAAGATTGCAGAGCGTCTACTAAAACTCTAAGAATCTAAAATACTATTCAATTTCTCTGGCTGTTCTACATTACCCTGAGCCATTATTTGTTACTGTATTTGAAATGAATGCACAGAATAAATGTACTACAAGACAAGAATCTCTGGTAATACAGTTCATAATGCAACAATAAAGCATCTTTTGATGGCCACAGACTGTATTAAACCATTCAGTACATGTGAAATCAGAATAGTCTATGCCTCACATTGGTTCCCCACTCTTAGTTTAATTACATCATGATGTTATTTGAGTATGAGGTCTATAGAGTATTTCATGAGCAGTAAGAAAAGTTCCGGTCACAGTTATTGGAGTTATGCAAGTAGTGGCTGAATTCATTCAGAGGGATTTCAGGAAAAGCTAAACTTTGGTTATAAAATGTACATCATTTACTGTACTATACAATAGTCCTTTTGGCACTTTTGAGAAATGCAGTGTAAAGTGTTGATGTTTCCATAAAGAATGCAATAAAGTTTGTATTTACCAATTAACACAGCATATAAAGTACATTAGCAGGGGAAAAAAACTAAAGCAAATCCATATTTTTGTGGTCTTCCTTTTATTTTGAAACAGCTTAAGTTATTCTAAGTATGTTTGCACAACGTTTTTTAAGTAACTAAGCAAAACTGTTGTTCTAAACACAGGGGCGTAGCAAGAGCCCCTGGACCCCCAAAAAGTGATCATGGGATCCTGCATCACGCATTACACACACACACGCACGCACACACGTACGTACTGGCCAGTCAAAATGACCCATACTTATACTTTAAATTAGGCTTTGTACATTGCTTCTGTCTCTTCATGCAATTCTAAAGAGACTCAATGATGCCGAGATCAGGAATTTATGAACTTATGAACTTATGCACTGAAACTTAGGTCTATCAGCTAGAGAAACACACTGTTAAAGCAAATATGTACTATCCAAAAATAAAAGATACTTGCCTAAGTAGAGGTAAGTAGGGCTGCTCAAATCCGAATCTGGGAGATACCCGGATAGTTGCTATCTGGATATCTCCCAGTTAACCTGTGCGGGTGGGCGCGGGGGTCAAGCTTACCTGTCTGAAGTCTTCTTCCACGCGGCGGTCACGTGACTACAAACACTTCCTCCTTCAACCTGGAAGGAGGAAGTTTTTGTAGTCACGTGACCGCCGCGTGGAATGCATCGTGGGAGGCGCCAGGGATGGACGAAGATGTCAGACAGGTAAGCTTGACACCCATAACAAATAGTTTTGTGTGGACCCTGGTGTTGGTGGGTACCACAGACAGGAGCAGCAGCAGGATGAGTTGGTCGATGCAGCTATAGCACTGGCATAATAGCTGGTGACAGCAGAAGAAATAGTTTTGTGTGGACCCTGGTGTTGGTGGGTACCACAGACCGGAGCAGCAGCAAGATGAGTTGGTCGATGCACCCTGGCGGTGGTAGAAGCACAGGCAGCAGGAGACAAGAGCAGGAGAAGAAGTGTAACGTCTGGCAGGCAGCATAGATAGTTCACCATGGCACTTAGTGTGTTGGTAACACGGCTCAGTAAAAAATTAGAAGAGGTTCCAGGAAGCGGTGGTACTGCTGCAGTTGAGGCCTCCCCACAACTCGGACAGCACAGACACCTCTCAAAAAATTGTTTACATAGTTCAAGGATACCCGAAGTGACATGTGAAATGATGAGATAGACATGTGTACGTACAGTGCCTAGCACACAAATAACTATGCTGTGTTCCTTTTTTTCTTTCTCTGCCTGAAAGAGTTAAATATAAGGTATGTAAGTAGCTGACTTAGTCCTGACTCAGACAGGAAGTGACTACAGTGTGACCCTCACTGATAACTAAGAAATACCAACTTTCCTTCCTAAACACTTTCCTTCCTAGCAGAAAATGGCTTCTGAGAGCACGAAAGAGGTAAAAAGGGGAATTTCTTATCAGTGAGGGTCAAACTGTAGTCACTTCCTGTCTGAGTCAGGACTGAGTCAGCCACTTACATACCTGATATTTAACACTTTCAGGCAGAGAAAGAAATAAAGGAACACAGCATAGTTATTTGTGTGTTAGGCACTGTACATACTCATGTCTATCTCATCATGTCACTTCGGGTATCCTTTTACTATGGCACCAGGCTTATGACTCAGTCGGAGCCTGGAGGTTGTGGTGGTAAAGGGTGGTAAGGCAGGCATAGTGATTTCCAGCCGCTTCATTTCCCCCTCTTGCCAACAACGGGCCAGGAATTCACCAACCACCCAAGCCTGGTCGATTTTGAGAACAGTCAGTCTGTGACTGGGTGGACAGACGAGAGAGCTTCTCAGTCACCACGCCACCGGCCGCACTGGAGCACCTTTCGGACAGCACGCTGGAAAGGGGGCAAGCAAGGACTTCCAGGGTGTACTGTGCCAGCTCGCTCCAAATATCCAGGTGCTGGATCCAGTAATCCAAGGGGTCCACAGGGGTGTCGCTCTCAAGGCCGCTGTAGGACCCAACATAGTCTGCCACCATCTGGGTCAGGAACTGGTTCTGGCTTGGAGAGCCAAATGCTGCTGCAGGCACCTCCTCACTTGGCAGCTGTACCGGTGAGGTGTACAGCTCCTGCCTTTGTGAGAGACAGCAGGTTTGATGGGCGCCTGCTGCTGCACTGGCTGGACTGTGACAGTAGGGGGAGGGGAAGTCTGGGGGAAAGCTTCCTCCAAGCACCAAAACAGGGACCACTGCAACTCCCTCATTTGGTGCACAGGGTCTCTTGCTGCAGGCAGGAAGTGATGCAGCTTCCCCTTCAGCCGTGGGTCTAGCATCAGGGTGATCCACATGTCCTCCCGAGCACGCACCTGCTTGACCCTTGGGTCACTGCGCAGGCACTGCAGCATGTGCGCTGCCATGGGGAAGAGGGCTGCCATGTCTGCTGGCACATGATCTTCATCATCACCCCCATTGCTGTCCTCCTCCTCTGATTTATCACCCTCCCCCTGCTCTCTCCACCCCGCACCACTGCAGCAGCACTCGGCTGTGCCTCCTCATCCTCCAGGTCAGGGACCTCCAACTCCACCAACTCCAAGTCCTCATCAACCTCATCATCCTCCTCCTCCTGCCGCACAGAGGTGGACTGTGCAGGTGGCTGCTGCTCCTGCTGCCTCTCCCACTTCCAGCAGAGCATCCAGGGCCTTGTGTAGCATGCACACCATGGTTGCCCATTCACAAACTGACGCACGGTCCCGGCTGACCATGTTGGTGGCCTCTAGGAAGGGTGCCAGGACCAAGCACACCAGCTGCATTTTGCTCCAATAAGCACTGAGGATGATCTCTGGGAGGTGGCTGGTCCCGAACACGGTGGCATCGGCGGTAGCTTTGGCCAAGTAACAGTTGGCAGCCTGCCTCTGCTCAACCAGACGTTCCAACATGGCCAGGTGGAATTCCACCGTGTTGGAACGTCGATGATCAGACGGTGCTGTGGCAGGTTCAGCTCCAGCTGCATGGCTTCCAGGGCCGCTGAGGCACCGCCCGAGCGGCGGAAATAACCCACCGTTTTGCGAGCTGCTTTTAAAAGTGGCTCCATCCCCTGGTAGGTGCTCAGAAATTTCTGAACCACCAGGTTCAGGACGTGGGCCAGACAGGGGATGTGGGTGAGGTCTCCCCGGTGGATGGCAGCAACAAGGTTAGCCCCATTATCAGACACCACCTCTCCGAATCTGAGGCCTCTGGGGGTCAGCCAACTCTTCTCCTGCCCTCGGAGTTTGTCCAGGACGTGGTCTGCTGTCAGTTTATCCTTGCCCAGGCTGACCATCTCCAGCAGCGCTTGGCAGTGGCGGGCCTTCACACTGCTGCTGAGGCGGGGGCGTTTGGCGGCGGGTTTGCTGGCGGGTGGAACCGGAGTAGAGGAACGTGCTGCACTTCCTCTGACCTTGCTGCGGGGTGGCACCACCCACTGGCTTGATGATGCTGCTGCTGTCCCCTCCTCACCCCCTTCCACCAAACTGACCCAATGAGCGGTAGTGGCCTGTCCCGAACCGGCTTGACCATGAGTCCATGGTCACATGGACCCGCTCCCCCACCGCATGGTCAAGCCCACGTTCCACGTTGGCCACCACGAAGCGGTGTAGTGCTGGGATGGCCGTTCGGGAAAAATAGTGCTGACTGGGGACAGGCCAATACGGCGCTGCACACTGCCGGAGTGCACGCATGTTGCTCCCCTCCTGCGCAAAGGAGTATGGGAGGAGCTGGGAGGTCATGGCCCGTGCAAGCAGGCCATTAAGCAGGCGGATACGATGGCTGCTGGGAGGCTGAGCCCTGACAGCAAAGGACTCAGTCAAACGGGTCTGGTGGCGCTTCTGGCTTGCACGGGAAGCCGAAGAGGGAGCAGAGGAGACCACTGAGGACTGGCTGCCTGAACAGGCCTCAGTGTCGGCAGGAGTGGCAAAGGGGGTTCTGGTGGTGGTGGTTTTGGCTGGAACACTACCAGCGCCAGCTTCGTTCAGCCTCAGGAACTCCTGATGCTCAGTGTAATGTTTATTTGCCAGGTGGTTAATGAAGCTGGAGTTGCCATAGTTGGCAGGGGTGCAACCTCTGCTCAGCTTCACCTGGCACACCTTACAAGTGACGAACTTGCTGTCCACTGATGGAAGATCAAAGAACTGCCATATTGGGGATCAAAATTTCCCCTTACTCCCTGATTGGGTTGCTGCTTTTCTCCCTGCGGTGGTTGCGGTTGGGGCCTGGGGTTGAGTGGTGCGGCTGGTGGTGGTAGCTGCAGGAGATGAAGCAGCAGGCTGTGGGTCACGCATTACAAGCCCACCGCTGCTCATGCCAATGTCAGCAGTGTTGATCCTCCTAGACAGACCCACCGACGAATCCTCCTCCTCCGACTCACAGCTAACAACTTCTCCCCCTGTGGTTGGTAGTCTTGGTCCTTCATCTCATCATCATAATTATCAGCATCATCATACTCCCCCCTCCTCAAACAACTGCTGGGATGTTGCGGACCCCCCCAACTCCTCTTCTGCTGACACATCAGGCAAGGACCCCTCCCCAACAATCACCATCTGTGACTCCTCCACATATCCCATAGCGCACAGAATATCCTCATCAAAGTCATGCACTGCTGCTGGGCGGCTGCTGCTGCTCCTGCAAACAGGAGTATTGGTGGGGGAGGAGCTCTCTGTTGTAGAGCTGGTGGTGCCCTGCTCATCCACCATTAGCTGCATCACAGGCTTGACGTCTTTCTCCTCCAATTTGCGGCGCCGATCCTGCTGAAAAATTTCTGCTGCGCATCTGCAGTGTGACTCCCCCTATCAGCTGGGCGCCCAGTGCATCCACTGCCAGTGGCTACCGGCGGAATGAACATTGGTGCGGCAGAACTGCTGGTGGTGACGGTGCCAGCGTTACCTTTCTTCTTGCCATTGCTCTTTCCCCGGGTGCCAGTTCCAGCAGACAAGATGATGATAGTACCACTAGTTTGTGTGATGGATGATTGATGGATGTGGGGTACTTGTACTTTATTGCAATCGGGGGAATTGGTGTTGGACTTTAATCAGCACTGACAGACAGCAGAGTACAAGACAGTGTGCATACTAACGGTCTAGAGTAGACTGTCACACGCACTGGCACTCAGCACAGAGACAGCAGCACTGCAGTAACCTGTAGTAAGATTACACAGTACTCTAACAACTAACTGTAGTACTAACTAACTACACACAGACGCAATAGCACAGTAATCCTATTCCCTAAACTATAATACTGTACCTATTAAAGAGACACTGAAGCGAAAAAAAATATATGATATAATGAATTGGTTGTGTACTATGAATAATTACTAGAAGATTAGCAGCAAAGACAATATTCTCATACTTTTATTTTCAGGTATATAGTGTTTTTTCTAACATTGCATCATTCTATATTATGTGCAGATTACACAACACTAAGCTTTCAAAATGAGTCTTTCAGAGCAGTCTGTAAAGTAATGACTTCTCCTCTAGCAGATAAAAAGAAAACAGTTCACTTACAGTTGAGATAATAAAAGTCAGATAACAGCCCTCTCCACGACTAACTTAGTCGTAGAGATTAATTGCTTTTTTGCATAGAGATAACAACTGGAGTTTCTTAGCTCTTCCTGTGCTGGAAACAATTAGACTGATGTATCTGATCTTAATGTTTTTTTTCCTTAGCTGTACTACACATACAAATCATAATATCATAATTTTTTTTTTCGCTTCAGTGTCTCTTTAAGGCTAACAATAAAAGGCTAATAATAAAAGTCTAATAATAAGTACTAATAAGTACTAATAGCTAAAGGCTAATATAGCACTGGGCTGCCCTATGTGCACAACAGTACACACACACAGGACCTAGAGAGCTGCTGCAGCCTGCAGCCTGCAGCCTGCAGCCTGCAGCCAGCAGCAGCACAGACACTGACACACACTAACTAAACTAACAGAACTAGCTATCTACACAACAATACAACAGTGGTAAAATGCAGGTGTTAAGCTGCAAAAACGCTGGGTTTTTACACAGTATAATGCACTTGCTTCAGCCAAACACACTAGAGATATTTCTCTGTGGCAGTCTCAAAGCAAGGACGACTATATCCATCATGGCAGCCGCTTTATATACAGAGGGGGATGGCCAGAGTTACTCTCTGTGATTGGTTGCTTGGGCTTAGGCTGGGAGCCCTCTGATTAGCTCAATGACGTCATCAATGTCATCTCCATAGTAACAGTACCTGGATCCGGATATCCGGGGTATGCTGCCAAATATCCTCATAGAGCTATCCGGATTTGGACCCAGGTATCCGGGATCCAGATCCATCCGGATAGCGTAAAAATGGTAGGATATCCGGGTTACCTGGTTGCAAAAATATATCAATTCATTGCCCTTTTCTCTTATCAACAGGGTAATTGATTATTTCTTCTTGATTAATTTTCTGTTTTTTGTACATGTCATAGAGAATCAGCCCAGAAATGTGGATGTTATACTTCAGATTGAGTTGTAAGGGGCTCGCCTTTTGATTCCAGCGATGCAGCTCTCCTCGCTAACACTGGGCCAGCACCTGGAACATTCGGGTCTATGTTACAAGTGCGCGTCAGTTCCCCTGCCTCTTCTGACAGGACCATGCGCACTCAGGCTGTTCCAGGTAGGAGCCGGGCGCACATGATCGCCTGTCCTAATTAGGGTTGCCAGGTGTCCGGTTTTAGACCGGACAGTCCGGTTTTTGGCCGCTGTGTCCTGTCCAAAAAGGCATGTTAAAACGGACAATTAACCAGTTCGCGTCCCTGGGGTTTTCCCCCTAAAAAACCAGAACAATTTTCTACATTTCACACTCTTCCCATTCATTAGCCAATAACTTTATCACTACTTATCACACATAAATGATCTATACCTTGTTTTTTTCGCCACCAATTAGGCTTTTTTTTTGGGTGGTACATTTAGCTTAGAATTATTTAATTTTGTACAGATTTTAATGGTAATAAGGGGAAAAAAATGAAAAAAGGAATTATTTCTCAGTTTTCAGCAATTATAATTTGAAAATAGTAAGTGGTACTGTAGATTAAACCTACACATTTGATTTGCCTGTTTGTCCTGGTTATTACAGGGTTTAAAGTATGATCCTAGTACAATGTATGGCGACAATATATTATTTGGAAATAAAGGTGCATTTTTTTCCATTTTGCGGCTTTGGATTTTTCTTAATTGTTGTGGCACTTTTTAATCCCCCCCCCCCGCTCCCTAGTTATCAAGATGTGCTCCTTTATACCCCCCCTCCCCCATACTTGGCCAGATGTGCCCCGTTACCCTTCCCCAGCCCCTGATGTGCCTCTGTAAACCCCCCCCCCCCCACTTCAGTGAACCAGACGTGCCTGTTTATCTCCCCCCCCCATAGTTAGCCAGATGTGTTTTTTATTACCCCCCCCTCCCCCATTCATAGCCAGGTGTATGCCCTTTATGCCTCCCCCTCCCCCATTTGTGGCCGGCTGTGTGCCCCTTTTAATTTTTATCTCCCCCCCCCCCCCCCCCCTCATGGATAGCCAGGAGTTGGCCCTTTAAGATATTTTTTCTCCCCAAATGCCAGGTGTCCCCTCCACCCCCTCTGCAGAGCTAGGCGCAGGGAAGCAAGAATCTCTCACCTGACCTTGTTCCACCGGCGATCACGATCTCCTCCTTGCAGTACCGCTGGCAGCCTCAGTATGCTGACCGGATCGGGTCCTGGCTTGATGACGTCATCAAGCCGGGACCCGATTCACTCAGCATAGTGAGGCTGACAGCGGGACTACAGGGAGAGGATCGCGATCGGCGCTGGAACAAGGTAAGGTAAATATTGTTACATTGTAATCCTCCATGCTGCCCGATCGCAGCATGGAGGGGGAGGGGGGTATTACAGAGGATCGGCGGGGGGTGGGGGAATCGGAGACACGGGAAGGGATGTCAGAGTAGTGTAGTTAGGGGGAGGGGGGTTAATGAGCCCAGGAGCGTGCTAGCACGCCCGCTGTGCTCATTAAATGACAGCAACTTATAATCTCGTCATGTGGCTTTCAGGAGCCACTTGCAATGACGTGATTATACTGTATGCGGGATGCAAACTGGTTAAGATGTCCGGTTTTATGCAGTGGCGTCCGGGGGCGGCCGGAGGCGTATGAACAATTACTCACCTGATTTCCGCGTTCCAAGCGTGGAGCGCAGCGTCATGACGTCACAGGTCTCCGTCTTCAATGCCGCCCACTGTGCTTCCTAATTAGCGGAAGCACAGTGGGCGGCATTGGAGGTGGAGACCTAAACGTCATGACGCTGGGAACGCGGAGATTAGGTGAGTAATTGTCTATACGCCTCCTGCCGCTCCGCACTTGTCGCCGCTATTCTGGAGGGGGAGAGAGAGGCAGAAGGAGGGGTCCCAGGTGAGGGAGGGGGGGGGATATTTCCCCCCTCCCCACCGCTGCCTCCACAGCCCCTCCATCTAGCCCTGCTTCTCCCTCCTGGGGCACCTACACTGGGGGGAACTGTACTAGCTATACTGGGGGCAGCTATACTGGGGGCAACTAAACTAGCTACACAGGGGGCAACTATACCAGCTATACTGGGGGAAGCTATACTGGGGGCAACTAAACTAGCTATACTGGGGGCAACTATACCAGCTATACTGGGGGCAGCTATACTGGGGGCAACTAAACTAGCTATACTGGGGGCAACTAAACTAGCTATACTGGGGGCAACTATACCAGCTATAGTGGGGGCAACTATACTAGCTATACTGGGGGCAACTAAACCAGCTAAATCATTCAATCTCGCCTGAGCCCGCTGCTTACTATACTTTACACTTGAATTCATACTATTGTACAACGCAATTTATACTGTTATACTGTTATATTTGTTATATTTGCTCAAAATGTGTACATACATGTATGCACAGATTTATATTTTAACTTTATGCCTATGTATGTCCACTTTATTGTTCTCAATAAAAAATTTTGGTGGGAAAAAAAATAAATTTTAAAACTTCCCGCAAGAAATCGACCACTTCACTGTGCAAAAACGCCATAAATGCATTGCATTATTTGCATAGTTTTCCAGTTTTGTAATAGTTTTCTGCTCTGTCTCTTATTATGTGCATTTACTGGTGAAAAGCGGTCTCTTATTATGTGCATTTACTGGTGAAAAGTGGTCTCTTATGTGCATGTACTGGTGAGGACAGTTAGTGACATGGCTATGTACTCTGTAATGTGCTGCAGAAGATGTCAGTGCGATATAAATACTGTAAAAAACATTTTTTAAAAAGCCCATTGCTTAGCCCCACTCTACATAAAAGTGCGCTTCTGACTCCGCCCCTAACTCCACCCCCTGTCCGGTTTTCTCCATCAGCCGACCTGGCAACCCTAGTCCTAATCTCTCAGGCGCCAATGAATTTAGCGTCAGTTGATAGTTTTGATCAGCTGACGCTCAGGCAGGGAAGGCTGTGTGCGTGTTACAATCTGCATCTGCTGGTAAATTCCTGCATGAACTAACTTCTGTTACAATTTGCATGGAGTTTGTGCGCTGCACCTGGAGCAAACAGAAACAAACGCACAAACCCGCAACCAGGCAGAGATGTCACTGTTTAGGAAAATAAAAGCAAGATACCTCAGCGCGAAGACAGACAATTCTGCTAGTTAGCAGGAATTCATAAATGGTGGAAACAGTACCTGTATAGATGGTTGCCCACCTCAAGATCCACACAGAGTGCCCCGGAGTGCTTGCTGTAATCCCGATATCCAAGGACCAGCAGTGGTGCCGTCTGCCCGTACGGGCTCCGCTCTCTGATGCAGCTGAACGGCTTCCCCGATCACGTGACTGCCCAAAACTTCCGGCTTCCGCTATCCTGCGTGTCACGCTGGTTGTCGGTGGCTGCTGACTGGATTTCAGAGTGGTGTAGCACGCATACTGTAATACAACAAGCAGCAATAGTGCACACTGCTAAACAAAGCCAGCCACACACGGGGGAACTACTTACTGGATAATTTCTTGTTTATTTAGCATTATTGCAACGTAGCCTCCACAGCCCGACTCGAGTTTCGGCTCTCGCCTTCGTCAGGGGGTGTGGCTACATCATTGGGAGGTTACTTTTATAGACACAACTCCTCCCTTCACATTTTTCAGGGAATTGTTGTAAAAGCAATAAGATGCAATAAAATCAAGTTGTTGACAATACAATCAAGTATAAAATAATGTAAATACACTTGGGATATAAAACAAAACAAATTTCTACATAGATTAGATTTGTAACAAAAGGAATCCAACTTTATACGTAACACAATAAAAACGGATAAATACTACAGTACAGGACCTGTTTCAATTTATTCATCCTTTATGAAACAGTTCAAATCAATATTAGCATTGAGACCGTTGGGTGCAAGGGTTTGTAGTTGGAAGATCCAACGAGTCTGTAACTGTGATAGGGACTTTATCACGCTGCCCCCCTCTCCAGTGTGGTTTTATCAGGTCAATTCCATAAAATCGGATGCCAGCAGGGTCTTTGTTATGAAACTTAAAAAAATGCTCAGGAACACTATGTGCTTTTTTATCAGGATGCCCTATGTTGTAAATATATTCAGAGCATCTCTTCTTCACGCGCCTGCCCGTGCGACCCACATATTGCAGGCCGCACGGACACTCCAATACATATACTACATTGGTTGAATTGCACGCGATAAATTGGTCAATAGTAAATCTCTTGCCACTATGGGTGGAGGTGAAAGTGGTCATCCTACGCGTACGTTAAAAAGGGGCGCTGGGAAAAAAGGGCGCCGGGTTTTTAACGATAAGCATGGATAACGTTTAAAAATGTATTGTACTGTATTTCGTTTAAAATTAATGTTTTTTAAAGTTATAAATCATTAAATAATGTGCATTAAATCGGCAATTGTAAAAACGTTAATCTTTCGTTTAAATACTGAAACGTATAATAACGTTTAAAAAAAAAAATTACTAAGTAACCCTCCCTGTACCTACCCCTAACCCCTAGACCCCCCTGTTGATGCCTAAACCTAAGACCCCCCCTGTTGGTGCCTAAGTAACCCTCCCTGTACCTACCCCTAACCCCTAGACCCCCCTGTTAGTGCCTAAACCTAAGACCCTCCTGTTGGTGCCTAAACCTAAGACCCCCCTGTTAGTGCCTAAACCTAAGACCCCCCTGTTAGTGCCTAAACCTAAGACCCCCCTGTTGGTGCCTAAACCTAAGACCCCCCTGTTGGTGCCTAAACCTAAGACCCCCCTGTTGGTGCCTAAACCTAAGACCCCCCTGTTGGTGCCTAAACCTAAGACCCCCCTGTTGGTGCCTAAACCTAAGACCCCCCTGTTGGTTTTTTCGTTTAAAAATAATGTAAAAAAAAAAAGTACTGTTTTTCGTTTAAAAATAATGTTTGAAAAAAAATATTGTACTGTTTTTCGTTTAAAAATAATATTTAAAAATGTATAAATCATTAAATAATGTGTAATCATGAGAAGCAGTAATAAAACATTAAGTCTCCGGGCGCCGCTTTTAAAACGTTATTTTTCTCCGGCGCCCTTTTTTCCTATCGGGCGCCCATTAAACGATATTTATTATAGGAGTGAATGGCGGCGCCCGATTTGTCCACTAGCCTCAGACGCCCGAATTTACTGTTACCCATCCTACAGCCACCATAGTCACAGATTTTGCACTTGTTCACTTTCCTGCACGGGAAAAAAACCTTTTAATGTGGGGAACATAGGTGGTCTCACTTCCTTTTATACAATTTTTGACAATTTTGTCTCCCAGGTTTTGTGGCCTTCTGTAAATTATCTTGGGTTTCTCTGGTAATACAGGGCCTATAATAGGATCCTCCTTCAAAATACCCCAGTTATCAATAAGCATCTTTTTCATTTTCTTATGGTCCCGGGAATATGTGGTAATAAAGGAGAACTCTGATTTTGCAGTAGATGTGGCTACAGGGACTTTTTTCTTTAGTCTAACCTCTCTACCCTCCTTCAAAACCTTCAGCCTTTCATTTTGGATCAAGTCTCTACTGTAACCCTTTTCAATGAATCGCTGTTGTAGGGTCTCTGATTGTATCCAATAATCTGAGTCTTTTGTGCAGTTTCTACGCACCCTACAAAATTGGCCTCTAGGGATATTCTGTAACCATGGGGTATGATGGCAGCTGGTTGAATCAATGTATGAATTTCTGTCGCTCTCCTTAAAATAGCACTTGGTCTTCAATTCCCCATTTTCAATGAAGATGTTTAAATCCAAAAACAGCAAGCACTCCGGGGCACTCTGTGTGGATCTTGAGGTGGGCAACCATCTATACAGGTACTGTTTCCACCATTTATGAATTCCTGCTAACTAGCAGAATTGTCTGTCTTCGCGCTGAGGTATCTTGCTTTTATTGACTTTACTTTGGGCATTGGAGCCAGCCCACCTCGTAGCTGCAGAACCATCTTAGTGCGCTTCTTTCATTGTTTTTATTGACTGTCACGGTTCCACAAGTGAGCTGCATGATGGAGATGGATATATTTGAATTCAGGAAGTGCCATGTGCTAGATATGGTGGACATCTTGGAAGAACCCACCATGGCTAGCAATGATTTAGAAACTACTTTTAGTAAGCTGGAAACACTGTTAGTTAAAGAAAATAGTATGAAACGGGATGTATTGATGCTTGAGCAATACAAAACAGAACGAATCATTCCCCCTACCCTTAGGTGGAACTTATTACTCCATGAGGATATTAGGAAAGAGGGTGAGGACACGGAGTGGCTCACTTTTCTGGAAAATTGTGCCCTAGGGGCCATGGAGATTATTTTAAATAGAAGATCTGCTAAATTAAAGGATGTTAGTCACAACATAGATGTTATTAAGGGCCAGCTCACCCCTTTCAAATCTATGGAAGAATATACTGTCCTTTCTAAAAGCTGTAAGAATGCAGTTATTCAGAATGAGATTGTGGTGAAAAATAAGAAACAGAAGAAATATGCAAGAGACAAATTTGACTGTCGGAATAAAAATATGTACAGATGGCAGAAGAAAAAGCCACAACCTGCATTACCATTGAGACCTGCCCCCCCCCCCCCCCCATTACAACCTCACAAACCATATAGGCCAGTGGTCCCCAAACTTCATCAGGGAACCCCCAGAGGAGGTCACCATAAACAGAAGCATTATAGACCTATACCTACCTATGACCGATTCGAGCCCCTGGAGCCTAGAACGCCAGTGGGTTTTCAGGAGCCAAGGCCCCATCGTCCACCATGGAGGATACCCCATTGGGACCCCAACAGAGTGAAACCCCAGCATCGACCGAAGGGGCTGAATTGGCACAACAAAATAAGAGCAGACCCCCAATGGACAGACGAAGATCCAAGGGAAAGGGTTTGGGAAAAGAAAAGGTACAGAGAACAAGAGGAAAGTGAGGAGGAAAGAGACTACACACCAGGCACAAAGAGACTGAGAGAATAGGTGATAACCAACATTTAGGTTTATTCGAAATTGGCACTACCCACTTATCTGAAACTAACAAGCAAATATTGGACAAAGGCCTGAAATTTATACCCAATGTGGGTTTAAACAAGTTCAACACATACATTGATATACACAAGTTTGTGAGAAAATTAAATATCAAAAAAAGTTTTATCCAAAACACAGCACCTGTGAGGAATGATCCAAACACCCCCTTTTTACATACAGGTTTGAAAAAACCATCGGTGTATAACCCTAACCTATCCAATAACAAATTCATTGATGTTTTTAAAAAATCAATGTGTGAAAAATTACAGGAGATAAAACCCACAGACAATCACCCTTGCCGGTCCAATTTCACAGTTACACAAACCAAAACCCTCAAATCTATGCAGAAAGAGGAAGCATGGACTGTGAAACCTGAAGACAAGGGTGGAGGCATTGTAGTATGGGAGACCAATTTATATCTAAAAGAAATAAAGAAACAGCTTGAGGACACCGAGACCTATTCCAGGTTGCAACGGGATCCCACTGAAAACTTCCGGAAAGATCTAGAGAACCTGTTAAAGGAAGGTTTACTACCTGGAGTTTTAGACCAACAGGAGTTTGATTATTTAAATATCAAATACCCAAGGAAACCAGTCATTTACGCTCTGCCGAAGGATCACAAGGATACCACAGCCCCACCCGGTAGACCAATAGTGTCAGGGATCAATTCAGTGACTTACCGGGTGGGGGAATACATTGAATTTTTTCTGAAACCTTTAGTGCAAGACACTCCTTCTTACATAAAAGATACGTTGGATGTCTTATTAAACCTACAGGAACTGAATGCACTTACATTAGATTGGACTGACATGTTTTTATGCACAGCGGACGTTAAGTCGCTTTATACGTGCATTCCAATCCCTGGGGCCACTGAAAGTATCACTCGGTACCTAGAAGGTTTAGATCACATACCCAGGCAACAAGTAGACTTTATTGCCAAACTTCTGGACTTTTCCATGACCTGTAATTACTTTTGGTTTGAGGGATTTTTTTATTTGCAGAAAAGGGGAGTGGCTATGGGGGCCAAGCATGCACCCAGTATAGCGAACCTGTACATGTCAGACTGGGAGCATACATGTCTGGAAACCTTTAAGGAGGGCCCTCTATTATTTTGGAAACAATTTATAGATGACTGCTTATTTATATGGCGAGAGGATGAAATTTCTTTAACATCATTTATTACATTCATCAACAGCAACAGCTGGAATTTGGAATTCTCTGTCAGCTATAGCAGAACTGACGTAAATGTTTTGGATTTAAACATCTTCATTGAAAATGGGGAATTGAAGACCAAGTGCTATTTTAAGGAGAGCGACAGAAATTCATACATTGATTCAACCAGCTGCCATCATACCCCATGGTTACAGAATATCCCTAGAGGCCAATTTTGTAGGGTGCGTAGAAACTGCACAAAAGACTCAGATTATTGGATACAATCAGAGACCCTACAACAGCGATTCATTGAAAAGGGTTACAGTAGAGACTTGATCCAAAATGAAAGGCTGAAGGTTTTGAAGGAGGGTAGAGAGGTTAGACTAAAGAAAAAAATCCCTGTAGCCACATCTACTGCAAAATCAGAGTTCTCCTTTATTACCACATATTCCCGGGACCATAAGAAAATGAAAAAGATGCTTATTGATAACTGGGGTATTTTGAAGGAGGATCCTATTATAGGCCCTGTATTACCAGAGAAACCCAAGATAATTTACAGAAGGCCACAAAACCTGGGAGACAAAATTGTCAAAAATTGTATAAAGGAAGTGAGACCACCTATGTTCCCCACATTAAAAGGTTTTTTTCCCGTGCAGGAAAGTGAACAAGTGCAAAATCTGTGACTATGATGGCTGTAGGATGACCACTTTCACCTCCACCCATAGTGGCAAGAGATTTGCTATTGACCAATTTATCACGTGCAATTCAACCAATGTAGTATATGTATTGGAGTGTCCGTGCGGCCTGCAATATGTGGGTTTGCACGGGCAGGCGCGTGAAGAAGAGATGCTCTGAATATATTTACAACATAGGGCATCCTGATAAAAAAGCACATAGTGTTCCAGAGCATTTTTTAAAGTTTCATAACAAAGACCCTGCTGGCATCCGATTTTATGGAATTGACCTGATAAAACCACACTGGAGAGGGGGCAGCGTGATAAAGTCCCTATCACAGTTACAGACTCGTTGGATCTTCCAACTACAAACCCTTGCACCCAACGGTCTCAATGCTAATATTGATTTGAACTGTTTCATAAAGGATGAATAAATTGAAACAGGTCCTGTACTGTAGTATTTATCCGTTTTTATTGTGTTACGTATAAAGTTGGATTCCTTTTGTTACAAATCTAATCTATGTAGAAATTTGTTTTGTTTTATATCCCAAGTGTAATTACATTATTTTATACTTGATTTTATTGTCAACAACTTGATTTTATTGTATCTTATTGCTTTTACAACAATTCCCTGAAGAATGTGAAGGGAGGTGTTATGTCTATAAAAGTAACCTCCCAATGATGTAGCCACACCCCCTGACGAAGGCGAGAGCCGAAACTCGAGTCGGGCTGTGGAGGCTACGTTGCAATAATGCTAAATAAACAAGAAATTATCCAGTAAGTAGTTACCCCGTGTGTGGCTGGCTTTGTTTAGCAGTGTGCACTATTGCCGCTTGTTTTATTACAGTATGCGTGCTACACCACTCTGACATCCAGTCAGCAGCCACCGACAACCAGCGTGACACGCAGGATAGCGGAAGCTGGAAGTTTTGGGCAGTCACGTGATCGGGGAAGCCGTTCAGCTGCATCAGAGAGCGGAGCCCGTACGGGCAGACGGCACCACTGCTGGTCCTTGGATATCGGGATTACAGCAAGCACTCTGGGGCACTCTGTGTGGATCTTGAGGTGGGCAACCATCTATACAGGTACTGTTTCCACCATTTATGAATTCCTGCTAACTAGCAGAATTGTCTGTCTTCGCGCTGAGGTATCTTGCTTTTATTGACTACTTTGGGCATTGGAGCCAGCCCACCTCATAGCTGCAGAACCATCTTAGTGCACTCCTTTCATTGTTTTTATTGACTGTTTAGGAAAAGACTGACAAAACCAGGAGTAAATGAATAATAAGAATGTATTATTAAATGAAAATAAAGTAATGTTGTGCATTAACCTCATGCATGGAAACAAACAGCATTGACTTGCAGGTAATGTATTCTACACACATACATACACTGCATCAAATAATACAGGCAGATACATTCAATAAGCATACAAAGGTATGAAAATCAGGGTTTATACAAGGACCTCTCTGCATAAAGCGAGTTAAGCAGAGTAGATCCAGTGTATAGAACTGTGTGCACACGGACCTGGATCCAGAATAGTAAACACAATATAAATATATAAATAAATATATTATTTCACAATCGAGGAGGAGACACACAGATAGTCAGCAAGCATAGGTCATACACAGGAGATCAAACAGTACAGTAATCGCTAGGCAAAGAATAGTCGGTGATACAAAGCACAAGGACAAACCGGGAGATCAATAGAACAGGGAATCAAGGAACAATATTACCAGGAACAGGGAACTCAGGGCAGGATGGCTAGAACCAGGAACAAAGAGCTAGCAACTAGTGAGTTTACAGGTGTGGCTTAAATGGCATGCTGAGAGACCATGTGACAGTCCAGGCCTCCTCCCTGTCTGTGGAGAGATCTCTAGAAAGTCCGCCCTCTGCTGGTGGGCAGAGGAAAGTTTAGGTTGCAAATTCATGGAGGAGGCTGGTGACATCTGCTGGTGAAGCAAAGTAAGTTCATGCAGGAATTTACCAGCAGATGCAGATTGTAACAGTGCGGATTGGTGGATACTGTGTGGCCGGCCACTGATTGGATTGCCTGCTGTATATAAGTGTGCTGAGTTCATTTGACAATTTCCTGTGGTAGCGTTGGCTTGCTAGCTGCTGGGTTCTCCCTTTATTGCTTGTGCAGTATTACTTT